>NC_056739.1:248871420-248971420 GCF_019279795.1 Protopterus annectens | reverse complement strand
GGCCTTGGCATTGGTGTGGGGCTGTGTATCCCTTCCCCATGGTGTTCTGCTGCAGCTGTTTCCACAGGATCATATTGCGTAGCATAGCACATATCATAACAATTTGGATACATGTAGCTGGTGAATACTGCAGGACTCCACTGGATGTGTCCAGACACCAGAACCATGACCTGAGCATCCCAAACACACGGTCTATTATATGTCTGGCCTGTGCATGTGCCTCATTATGGCGCTGTTGTTCAGGTGTGTGCGCATTTCTGATGGGTGTCATCAGCCACAGCTCCAGTGGGTACCCAACATCTCCCACTTGGTGACCATAGGAGATGCCCACATTGGCAAATCTGTGGTACAGATGTGTCATTTGGCATATGTGTGATTTGTTATAGCTTCCAGGGCAGCCAGCACACACATTCATTATAATGCCCTGGGCATCACATATGACCTGGCAGTTGATGGAGGGGATGCCCCTGCGGTTGATGTAGGCCCTACCCTGTTCACCAGGTGAAGCTTTGATGTATAAGTGCATGCAGTCTATAGCACCCACTACCCCAGGGCAGTCTGCTATTTGGTGGAAGAGACGCACATTGCTGGTCAACACCTCACGTGTGTTGAGGAAATATACATGCTCACTGGCATGTGCTGACATGGCATCCAGGAACTGGTGAAATACTCTGGATGCCAATGCCTGTGAGATGCCCATGATATCCCTAGTTGTGCCTTGGGAGGTACCTGTGGCTAGTATACCTAGGCCTACACATACCTTGGTATCCACTGGGATGGGTTCCCCTCGGCCAGTTTGGTGTGTCAGGTGTGGCCTGCACAGTTCAACGATTTACTGTAGGAGGTCTCTGTCCACCCTATAGCGCTCCACTATCTCCAGCTCATGTAGCCCCTGGTAGGTTATCCTGTGTCTGTACACTCTATTCTGTCTCCTCACTGTGGGTTGTTCGGCAGCATTCACATCCTCACCACCCTCAGCCTCTTGCACATGTTGTTCTATGTTGCCTGCTGCAGCCCTTCTCATTTTGTAGGTTTGTTTGTTAAAATTTCCCCACTTGTATACACCGGTGGTGTAGACTGTGGAAAAAACCAGGGGGGGGGGGGTGTTTGCTTAGTTTATAGTAGTGTTCTGAGCTGGGCTGCTCTGCTGCCTGTGTAATTAGCTGATTCTGATACATTTCACCTGGCAGCTCAGCTAGTTCTCCTTGATTACCTTCCTACTGCTGTTTTCCCTTCCCATTGCCTCCGTGTTCAAATGTGCACAGAGCTGCTGTTTCCTGGTTTAACTTCTTTTTTCTTCCTATACAACCTGGTGCATGGCGTGCACATCCGCTTACACTTTTGTAAAGGGTGCTAGGCAAGTTTCGACACACCCCTAGCTTAGCTGTGCTAAGCTAGGGGCAATCCCAAGCCACAGGGCTCCAAATCCACTTACAGTTTGCCTGACACCCTCCCCCCATGATGTCAGCTATATCCTAGTCTTGCACCCAGGTATTTGTATTCTTACACTCTTGGGACCTGCCTCACCCTGGGGAAAACTGGGATTCACTATCCTTTCCCTCATTTGCACGGAAATGCCTGCTAATGCATAGTTACATGAGTCACACTGTGCCTCCCCCCTTAGCAACCACTACTCACTGGCTAGGTTGTCTTTTGCCTGTTACTGACATGCATGGTGGAATACTGATTTTAGTTAGTGTGTTGTTTTTAGGTTTATTTTCTTATTTCCCCACTGGTCCCGTTTGCGCGCCGCTGCCCTATGCTTCAATGAATGTGATCGTTGGACATATCATAAAGGTTGTATTTTGTACATTTGGCATGGTTTGCAATGCCAATGGCCTTCTACTTGGCCATTGGCATGCTTCCTCAATGATGTGCAGCCTTTATTTGGAGCTGTCATAGCTCTGTTTTGCAGTGCCATACTTGGTTACTAACTGAGTACATTTCTGCATATTACGCTAGTCCTGCACCCCCAGATTCCTGCTTCCTGGATGGCAATATTAGCTCATTTGCATGGTTTTCACCTGCAAATGGGGTGATTTGCATACAGGAGCTGGGGACGTGCAGGGCTAGTGCTACAGTGCTCACGCACATAATACATGCACATACGTCAATTGCTCGGCCACCGTATTGGCAGAATTTCATCTAACACTAATCATGCACGCCGTGCAAGCTTTTGAGAATCCAGGGGAATGATTTGAGGTCAGGATAGAATTCCAGACCATGTAGGCATGACACAGAGATCTTACTATTAAAACAGCTTTCTGTTGACTGCGTACTGCATAGTGGCAATATCAAACACAACTTACAAATAGCAATATGTAAATAGAATATGTTCAACGGGGCTCGGTACTTGCAAAAATTAACAGAAAAACTGACAATCTAACATATACAGTACATAAGAAGTGAAGATGTAAACAAAGATCAAGTAGCAGAGGTTTAGCATTAAAAATGCAAACATAAGTTAAACAGTATAAGCAAAATATAACCATTCCTTTAAGAAATTGTTTCACTGCATTTAATTGAGAACAGAAGAAGTTTAATACAGTAGTTAGAAGTACTTTACATATGCCTATTCCACTAGCAAAGAGGGACAAAGCCCTGAGTTTGCAGCAGGCATGATGTATTTGAATAGTGGTCCATGCACTGGAAGAGCTGGTCTGGATGGATGGCAAAGGGGAAATTGTCAGCTTAACTTGGCAGAGGAGCTGTGGTTTGATTTCCCTCACTGAGACTACATGACCTAATCAACAGTTATGATTTGAAATTTACTAGGATAAGCATGTGTGTTCTCATGCTTGTATAACCCATGAGCAAGCGGTAACATAAGTCAAGAATGTGCAGAGGAAGTGTGTTAGGAACACAACCAAAAATGCCCTAGTTCCCACAGGAGTTGATGGCAGTGCATTCAATTCTCAGCTGTTGCCACCCTGGGGGAATTAAAGGAGTGGGGGGGTCTCATCCTTACAGTGGAGTAAAGGGAGTGAATAGGATAATTGAAAAGGAGGCTTTATAGTCATTGTAGGGCTTGATGAATAACAAAAAATGATGTGCATATGTGTTTTTAACAGGATTCTCATATCTCATAGGTTCATACGTAGATACTAGGCTATCTGCCCTAGGGAATTTATAAGCCTAGCCAGAGTGTATTTGGCTTCAGCCTCCCTATTAGATTAGCCTACTGTGCCTCTGTAAAGTAGGTCACAGAAGGTACCCTTTAAGATTAGTTTACTGTGCCTCTGTCTAACAGGGACACAGAAGAGATCCCAGGGGTGAATTTGCGATTTCCCATCCACGCTTCCAGATTTCGCTTGAAGAGGGTCAGCGAGGGGCTATGTCTAACATGAATTGGGATTCTATTCCAGAGTGAGGGGAGCCTCTGGGAAATGAATCTGTCCCTCCAGCATGTCCTATTTATTTTTGTGCTGAGGTTTAAGTCCCTGGAGCGTGTAGTTCTAAGGGCCTTGGATTTTTTGAGGTGGAGCATGTCCATTAATTCTGGGTTTGACATGGCTTTGTACATCAGGCATAGATCGCCTCTGAGTAGGCGGTAAGCAACTGAGTAGAACTGGAGTTTCTTTAGTCGAGCTACATAGGACATCTGTTTGTAGCCCATGATCCTCTTGGTGAGGTACTTTTGGGGTCTCTCCAGTTGCTGCGGGTGTCGGGTAAGGTACATCCCAAAAGGGGCATTGTATTCAATTATGGGCCTGATGAGTAGAGGGGCACAGTGACCACTCTTGATCTAGATGCGAACCCTTTCATGATAAGCTGGGCTATATAGAAGGTATTTCTAACCACTTTGGCAACGTGATTATCAAAGGAGAGATTACTATCTACGTTGGTCCCCAAATCTCTAATTACTTCTTCCAGATTAATGGATTACCACCTATGTGGTAATTTGTGGGCACCTTGTTTTTCCCAAAGGGGATGGCTATGCACTTTTTAGCATTTAGCTTGAGGCCGTGGCTCTGGCACCAAGCATCCATCTCTGTGAGACCCTTTTGGAGGATGCTTGTGTCAGCTGGAGAGTCAATTATGGCCCCCAGTTTGCAGTCATCTGCGAACTTTGTCAGCCATAATCCCCCTGTGTTAGCCTGAACCTCAGAGAAGTATATACCGAACAAGAGAGGTCCCAGAACTGAGCCCTGTGGGACGCCACTTGTAACTGGTTTGGATTCGGACATGGCACCTGCGATTCTGACCATGTGGGTTCTATCCCTGAGCCAGTTTGCAACCCATCTTGTGATATAGCGGTTGATATTCAAGCTGGTAAGCTTATTTATAATGCCCGAGTGGGGTATTGTGTCGAAGGCTTTTGCGAGGTCCAGGTAGGCTATGTGGACTACCTTGCCCTCATCTATGGCTTTGGTAACTGTTTCAAAGAAATCAACTAGGTTTAAGAGGCAAGATCTGCCCCTTAAAGCCGAATTGGGTAGGGTCCAGTGTCTGGAGGCTCCCAATGTCTTTGTTTATGAGTTCCATGATAATACGCTCCATAGCTTTACAGACCAGACTAGTCAGGCTTATGGGGCGATAGTTCCCGGGGTCCGTTGTGGCACCACCTTTGTGGAGTGGGACCACTGTAGCTGTACGCCATTCTTTGGGTACATATCCTGTAGTAAGGCTAAGTTTGAACAGTGACTTAATGTGAGGGTTCAGTTCTTCTTGGAGCTCGTGTAAGACACAGCCTGGGACACCATCCGGTCCCATAGATGCTGTGTTTTTTGCTTTGGAGAGGGCAGCTTTCACCTGTGCATCTGTGATGTCAGGGAGGTTACATTCAGTTGGGATAGGCATTTGCTCCTTTGGGGGGGAAGGGGGGGGGGAGTTTGTGCTGAATCTGTCTATCAGGATGTTGGCTAGGTCTGTAGGTTCGATATATTTTGTATCATTATGCAACAATTCAGAGCATATCTGGGAGTTTCCACCCATATTCTTGACATAACTAAAGAAGGCCTTGTGATTATCTTTAGTGTCTAGGGCAATTTTTCTTTCGAAACTAGCCTTTGATGATTTTATGAGGGATCGAAGTTTCTTGCTAATACTGATCAGAGATGCCTTCCCTTTTTGGGATTTTGCTCTGTCATGTAGTAGCTTCCTCCTTCTGTTGTATAGCTTATTTATGGCCGGGGTCTACCAGACAGGTCTCCTGTTTTTGGAGGAGTGAGTCTTGGTTTTATTTGGGATACAACGATCCATGCATTCCTGCAGGTGCTCATAGAATGCATTTGTAAAGGATTCTGTGGATTGGGCTGTATTATCCTCTGGCCCGGGGGCTTTGAAGGATTCCACCTCAGTCTTGAGAAGTACAAAGTTGGCTTTTGAGAAATTCTTTACAGTGATTTCCTTGGCTGGGGGTGGAGACGGGATATGGATGTCAAGGGAAATTTGTTTATGGTCTGATCTTACCAATGAGGGGTTTACCTCTGGTGTGGAACATAGAGTCCCCATGTTGGTGATGACCAGGTCCAATATGTTGTTCCCTCTTGTGGGAGTGGTGACCAGTTGTTCCATCACGTTAGAGTTTATAAATTCAAGGAACCTTTGGGCGAGGGTGTTTGGGCTTGAGTAGTTTTCCCAGTCAATGTTTGGGTAGTTGAAGTCACCCAATAACATAGTGTTTGGAGAGACCTTCATATTCTCCAGTGTTCTCAGGAATGCCAAGTGGGGTTCCTGTAATACGGTGGGTGTTCTGTAGCAGGCTACAAACTGAAAAGCAGTTTTGCCCGCTGTTAGTTGCACATGGATGGTTTCCGATGCTTAGTGCAGTGCCACTAACCTGGAGGTGTAGGTATCTTTGAAATATAAATACTCCCCCTCCTTTTGTGCTTCGTTCCGAGTTTTGGGGCTGAAACGCATGGTATGAGTTATAACCTGGTAGTGCTGGGGTGCTCTCAGGAGCCTTGAACCAGGTTTCTGTTACGGCACAGACATCAATTTTCTCCATACTGAGGACAGCCTCGAGTGCGTGCATCTTGAGGTTTAGACTTCTGGCATTGAGTAGCATTACCTTTAGTTTTTTTATCTTTGGGTTGTCTATGGAGGTGGGTTTGTCCTTTGAGTCTTGCCTAGAAAAAGGCACTATGGGGGGTGGCAAGAGCCTTGGCCAGTATACGAAAGCCTAAGGGTGACAGGTGCAAGCCGTCCCTAGCGGAGCAACGTGGCTTGTCGAGCATGTCATCCCAGGCTGACAGACACTGGATCCCCTTTGAATGACACCAATACTTTAGCCAATTGTTGAACCTGATCATTTTGTCTTTATACTGTGGCATCATTCTTGGTGAGGGCAAGATGCTACTCAAGGTCAGGGTCATACCAGCCTGGGCTACATGATCAGAGAGCTCCTCTATGTCTCTTTTCATGTAGTCCAGGGAGGTACGTCTCAGGTAATTCACACCAGCATGGACAATGACGGAGTCATACTTGTACTTGCTTTGGAGTGACCTGAGTGCTTGCGTTATGTGGCGGATCCTGGCACCCGACAGGCAGCTTACAATGACCTTCTCCTTGTTCAGTCTGGTGAGCGGGACGTCAGTGGCGGGACGTCAGTGTGCCGGACAATAGAGTCCCCTATAACAAGTGTATTTTGTATGTTGTTTGGCTTTAAGGGCTGTGACTGTGAGGCACACTGATTTTGTGAGATATGTGATTCGTGGGTATTGTTGAGGGGTGGCTGTTGCTTGGATATCTGCTTAGGAGGTCTTTGCTGTTTAGGAAGATTTTTATTTAGAGCCTCCGAGTATGTTTTTGTGTGTTTATGTGTTGGGTATGCAGATGCAATAGGTCTGTGCGAGACTGGATTTGTGGTGCGGGTGGTTACCTTTTCCTCCTGACTGACTGTGCCAGTCTTGGGTTGAAAGAGCTCTGCCTCCAGTTTGGCTGTGTAACTACATCTCTCACATGTATTAGAGTTTGTTGGAAGGAGGAAAGGGTTGTCTGTGTACATAAGGCAATGGTAACATTGCCTCAAAATTCCCAGATTCACCAGCTGGACTGGAGAGTAACCCTGAAACTGACCCTTGGACATACCAGATTAGTATAGGGAACTGTTTTTTTTACTGATCAGATTAGGGAAGGGAACTGATTTTTCACTTGATCTGGAAGGACCAATCGGGAGCCTAATACTTATGAGAAGTCAAGGAGGGTGTAGTGCTTTAGTTAGTTAGTGTTTCCTTATAAGAGCTGATCAAGTGCAGGGCTTTAGAAAGAGAATAGAGTGATTTTTGAACAGTTCTAAGGGAAAAAGTGAAGAGCAGACTTTGTGGATCCTGGAATAGTTTAAACCTGTTTAGACGCTGCTCAGTGCGCAAAACCACACAAAAAGAGAGTTGTAGGGTTTTAAGAGAAAGAGATCAAGGAGTTTAGAATTGACCCAAAATGGCCAATAAAACTACAGCTTCTAGGCAGTAACCACTCCTACAGGGACAGGCAGGCTGTTCAGTGTTAACCACTGCCACTGGTGAACACAGAAACTTCCCTTTAGCCCAAGCAAGCACTGGCCTTCTAGAAACTTCCAAACAGTTCAGAACAGCAAATCTGTAACTGAACTTTAACTTTCAGAAAGTGGGAAAAAAGCAAGATTTTGTTTTTTTTTCTTTTTTGTTGTAGTTTAAAGGTAGCAGAGATACACAAGCAGCAAAATATTCACAACAGTGCAATAAATGACCCCACACTTGAGTGCCAGGCCAAAATCAGGTAAAATGCAATTTTTAGAGAAAAAAAACGATTTTAAATTAAGTGCAACACAGGAAATGCAGTAAACGGGCTCTAGATGTGTTCCAAGTACTGTTACTGTTACAGATATAAACTTTAGCAAGTCAGAAAATGCTAAAAAGTAGGCGGCAAAGCAGTAAAACTTAATAAAAAATCAGAAGAAAATACTTAAAATCACAAAAGTGGCTCCTTTTCTTCTCTCAGCGCTTTCTTCCCTTGGTAGGTGTTTCAGCAACATCTAGCAAGCCTGGAAAGATGCCAAAACCACGAGGCAGCCGGGTTTTAAGAGAGAGAGATCAAGGAGTTTAGAATTGACCCAAAATGGCCAATAAAACTACAGCTTCTAGGCAGTAACCACTCTTACAGGGACAAGCAGGCTGCTCAGTGTTAACCACTGCCACTGGTGAACACAGAGACTTCCCTTTAGCCCAAGCAAGCACTGGCCTTCTAGAAACTTCCAAATAGTTCAGAACAGCAAATCTGTAACTGAACTTTCTTAACTTTCAGAAAGTGGGAAAAAAGCAAGATTTTTTTTTTCTTTTTTGTTGTAGTTTAAAGGTAGCAGAGACACACAAGCAGCAAAATATTCACAACAGTGCAATAAATGACTCCACACTTGAGTGCTAGGCCAAAATAGTACAGTTTTGTACCTACCATAAATGTAGATGTTCGAGGATTCCCTTGCTGCAGTCCTGACAATTGGGTATAGTCCGCGTCCCAGTCGGCCCGAATACCAGAGTATAAGGCTGACGTCGGTCATGGCGCCTTAGACTGACGTCAGTACGTCAGGGTACTAATGCGCATGACCGACGTCATTTCCTCAGTCTTTTCTTGCCCCAGATGTCAGAAGACCCAAAAAGACAAGTCCCAAAAACAACCTGCACCAAAAAACATGTACAATATATACAGTAATATATACACAAAATATAAGCAAGTAAACTCACCTACACAACCACCCTGAAACACAGAGGGGAAGGAGGAGGGTAAATTGGACTGCAGCAAGGGAATCCTCGAACATCTACATTTATGGTAGGTACAAAACTGTACTATGTTCTTCGTCTTCCCTTGCTGCAGTCCTGACAATTGGGTAGAATCCCAAAGCAGAGGTAAGGGAGGCTGGCAAATTATAAAGTAGCAGGAGCTGACAACATGCCTTGTAAAACAGCTGTGGCAAAACCAGCTCTAGTCTTAGAGTATATAGGCAGGTGATAATGCCTAGAGAAAGTATGCACTGAACTCCAAGTAGCTGCCTCCAGAATATCCTTAGTTGCCACCCCTTAGAAATGCTGTTGAAGTGGCAGTAGCCCTAGTGGAATGAGGCCTAATCCCAGCTGGAACCTCTTTGCCATGATGGGAATAACAAAATGCAATGCAAAAGCCAATCCACCTAGAAATAGTTTGTTTTGACACAGGCTTGCCCTGTGAACTTAAAGCAAAAGAAACAAGTAACTGCTGAGACTGCCTAAAATCTTTAGTCCTGCTCAAATAATAACGCAATTGCCTGTGTACATCTAAAGTGTGCAAAATCTTTTCCCCTTTATTTTGAGGATCTGCAGAAAACGTAGGCAAATGAATAGTTTGGTTTAAAGCCACACTAGAAACCACCTTAGGCATAAAGGAAGGATTAGTACGTAATGATACCCTGTCCTTATGGAAAATCAAAAGGGCTCTACTGCCATAAGGGCCTGCAACTCAGACACCCTTCTTGCAGAAGTAATAGCCAACAGAAAAGCAGTCTTCCATGACAAATATTTCAATTCAGCAGTAGCTGCAGGCTCAAAAGGTTGTAGAGTAAGTTTTTCCAACACAAAATTGAGATCCCAAGCAGGAGTAGGAGCTCTACGTGGGGCTCTTATATTCTTTGCCCCTCTAAGAAACTGCTTGAACAAAGGATGCGAAAACAAAGGTGGGTCACAATCATAGTGAGCTGAAATTGCTGCAGCATGAATCTTTATGGAAGAGAAAGACAAACCTTTGTCCAATAATTCAGTAAGATATTGAAGAGCCACACTCAAATTAGGCTCTGAAATCTCCAAATTCTTTGCTGTACTCCAAAATAAAATCTCTTCCATTTTTCTGCGTACACTCTCCTAGTACTAGGCCTTCTAGCTTCCATAATCACATTTAAAACTTGTTGAGGAAGCTGAGACCTACCATGCTTCAACACAGAATATGCCAAGCTGTGAGATGAAGAGATGGAAGCTTGACATTGAGCAGATGACCGTCCTTCTGAGATAACAGATGAGGAATCAGAGGTAAAGGCCATGGAGGCTTCTTTACAAGACTCCTTAGAAGTGGGTACCAGTGTTGCCGAGGCCAATCTGGAGCTATCAAAATCATCCTTGGCCTGTCCTGTCTGACCTTTAGTAATACCTTTGGAAGAAGAGGTAGAGGTGGAAAGGCATAGACATGAAGGTTTTTCCAACTGAAAGACAGAGCATCCACTTTCCAAGCTGTGTGATGAAACCCCTTTGTGCAATACTTTGGCAGCTGGTGGTTTAGTGGAGAAGCGAACAGATCTATGTCTGGAGTTCCCCATGACACTGTCAATTTCTGAAATACATGAAGATCCAGTTTCCACTCGTGGGGATCCATGATTTGTCTGCTTAATACATCTGCTAGGGAGTTCTGTGCTCCTGGCAGAAACCTTGCCTGAAGAGTCAGTTGCAGGCTTAACGCAGTCTCCCATAGAATCATTGCTTGCCTGCATAGAGGATAAGAATGTGTTCCCCTTGCTTGTTGATGTACCACATGACAGTTGTGTTGTCTGTCAGAATCAACACCTGCCCTGGAAGAAGTAACTCCTTGAACGCCATCAATGCAAACTGGACTGCTAACATCTCCTTCATGTTGATATGTAGATGCTGTAGTCTGGCAGGCCACTTGTCTTGTATCCACTTTCCATTTAGATGAGCTCCCCAAGCAGTGTCCGAGGCATCTGTCGTTAAAATCTGACTCGCCTCTGGCCGGGTCACAGAGAGTCCCTTGTTTAGGTGACATTCCTGAGCCCACCACAAGAATTCCTTTTGAAGGCAAGGTATTATTTGAATGACAGTGTCCAAATCTTGGCAGTGCTGTGTCCATACATTTTGAGATACCATTGCAGCTTCCTCATATGCAGTTTGGCATTGGGAAGCACCAGAATACAAGATGCCATGAACCCTAATGCTTGAAGGACTGTCCTTGCAGTCAGCACGGACTGATGAGATAGTTGATGGAAGTAAAGTGACAGACTCTTTTGTTTGTCCGGGGTTAAAAAGGCCATCTGGGCTGCTGTATTCAGTCTCACACCCAGAAAGCACATGTCTTGAGAGGGTACTAGACTGGACTTTATTTCGTTCACAGAATACCCTAGGCATCTTAGCACTGCTATGACATATTCCAGATGCTGTAGAAGGTGTTCCTTTTCTTGAGCCAGAATCAGGCAGTCGTCCAAGTAAGGATAAATTTGAATGCCTTGAAGCCTGAAGTAAGCTATCACTGGAGCCAGAACCTTTGTGAATACTCTGGGCGCAGTAGATAAGCCAAAGGGCAATGCAGAGAACTGATAATGAAAATCTCCAGTTCGAAACCGCAGATACTTTCTGCAACTTAGCCTTATGGGCACATGAAGGTAAGCTTCCTTGAGATCCAAAGTTACCATCCAGTGATCCTTGCCCAGCAGAGGTAACAGTTGCTGTAACGTCAACATCTTGAACTTGGGAATGTCCAGATAAGTGTTGAGGATAGATAAATCCAAAATTGGTCTCCACGTGTTCCCCTTCTTTGGTACTAGGAACAGGCGAGAATAAAATCCAAAGCCCCTTTCTGACACAGGGACTGGCTGAATAGCCCCTATCTGGAGTAACTGAGAAACTTGCTTGTGAGCCTCTTTTCTTTGTGGAGGAGGAACATCGGGCATGCCTTTGAAAGGGGGCATTGTGTGGAAATAAAATCTGTACCCGTGATGAATGATATCCAGCACCCATCTGTCTTGAGTGATTAAATCCCAATTTTCTTTGAAAAGAGACAATCTTCCTCCCAAAGGAGCTGCCAGACGAGAGTCCACTGGCAGCTGAAAAGGCAGGTCATTGGTTCTGCTTACGAAAGGACTGACCCCTGCCCTCACCAGAAGTCTGAGCAGGTGAACTGTCTGATCTAGGCCTAAACGAACCTTGAGCCCTGCCCCTACCACGTCTAGACCTACCCCTAGACTGGGAACCATAAGCAGGATATGTCCACCCCTTAGCAGGCCAATTTCTACTAAACTTGGAGGCTGCACCTGCAAAAATCTTTAACAGTCTGCATAGACTTAGCTTTGTCCTCCATTTTCTTGAAAACTGCTTCCACAGGCGGTCCAAACAACACATCAGACTGTAAAGGAGCATCCAAAATCCTGGTCTTAACATGCTCAGCTAAATTCTGATCCTTCAACCATGCATGTCTGCGAAGAACAGAACTAGTAGCAGCCACCCTCGAGGAGGCCTGAACAGCATCAAAACCACACTGCAAAGAATGCTTACCCACTTGTTCAGACACATGAACCAAATCCAGCAATTCTTTACACTCAATACCTTCCGCCAAAGCATCCACCTTAGATTTCAATTGTGAAAGGAGATAATTCTGATATTTCAGCATATGAAATTGACAATTCAACGCCCTCATGGCTAGAGTGGAAGAAGTATATACTTTCTTACCCCACCTATCCAAAGCCCTTGCCTCTTTATCAGAGGGTACAGGATTTTTAACCACAGAAGCTTTAACACCTTTAGGCCCCTGAGAAACAGTTTCTGGGTCCGCCCTGGGACTCTTAAACAAATACTTATGAGCTTGGGCACCCTATAATACCTATCAGGCTTAACAGGAGCAGGAGGCAAGGAATCAGGGTTCAGAGAAGCCTCTGCAAAACATCCTCCACCACATTCAACACAGGAGGAATAGCTAAGGGCCTATGCTGGGGCAAAAACAAGGATTCCCTAAGCCTTTTCTGGAGTCAGAGTAATCTTGGCCTTCCCATTTAAAGTGCTCCCTCATGGAGTGAAGAGTCTCTGAAAATGAAAAATCCTCAGGAGGAGAAGCTGAAGGAGTGGAATCATCCACATCAGAATCAGAATAAGTAGGAAACTCTTGCAAGTCTTCCACAGAAGACTCTGAAGCCTGTGAACACTGTTCAAAACTATCAAACTCCTGTTCCACCCTAGGCCTCTTATCAGGTGGGGGCATAGAACCTCTAATCAGAGTAATCAAATCTTCTGCCATTTTAAGCATATGTTTCTTAGGCACAGAGCCCGAAATGCTAGGAGAAGCCCCTACAGAAGCTGAACTTGGCCTTCCTCTAAAAGAAGCTTTGGCAACAGAAGGAGAGGCCCTAACTACCTTGGGAAGAGAGGGAAGAACAGTTACCTGAGAAGCCCCTCAGCCTGGCCTACCTCCTGAGAGGGCACATCCTGTAACAGTAAAGTATCTGCCTGAGACTCCATAGAGACACCTGGCAAAACCTCTGGCTCCCCTGAGCCTTCTAAAGGACCGGCGTCCGGGACTGCCGGTTCCTCACCCCTAGACTTCACTGTTTTGTCCTTGCGCTTCTTAGATGAAGCAGGCGTCGGAGCATCCGACGGCATAGTGTAATTGCAACGCTTCCCAAACACTAACCTAGCACAATCAAGCCTCCTCTTAATAGTGCGCTTGTTAAATCTAGCACAAGAGCGGCAACCAACAACGTCGTGCTCAGGCCCTAAACAAGGTATACACAATGTATGATAATCCCTATGCGGTATCTGCTTCCCACAAGAAATACAGTTATTCACTTTTTCTGACATCCGGTTAAATACTGAGGCAAGAAAAAACCAAAATGTTCCCCAACGGGGTTACTTAGCCAACTCTGTATTCGGTCTGAAACTCCGGTTTCGGAAAATCTCAGAACGCCAACCTGCACTCGCAAAATTGCTTCTGCATCGGACCATGCGGCAAAAAAGACTGAGGAAATGACGTCGGTCATGCGCATTAGTACCCTGACGTACTGACGTCAGTCTAAGGCGCCATGACCGACGTCAGCCTTATACTCTGGTATTCGGGCCGACTGGGACGCGGACTATACCCAATTGTCAGGACTGCAGCAAGGGAAGACGAAGAACATCAGGTAAAATGCAGTTTTTAGAGAAAAAAAAATGATTTGAAATTAAGTGCAACACAGGAAATGCAGTATGGAACACATATAGTAATAATTTATAGTTTATAATTAGAAATCAAAGGTGAGCATTAAACTGACTCTTAAAATTTTGGTTAACTATACGATGCAGAGTGATATACCACTTTGCTCATCGGTAACAGAACATATGCAGTGACAGCACAGATAATACTACATCAAGTTTCATTCATTACAGTGCAAATTGGAATAAAGCATTTTTTCTTGCATAATATATATTTTTTTTCCTCAGTCACTCTTCCCTAAATCTTAACATTCATAAACATGGGCTTTTACTTTTTTTTCATTGTGTGCCTGCCATTCCTAGGGGAGGGCAGATATGCACTCATGTGCCACTCTAATCTATTTCTCAATACTGGATTCCTGTATGCATGCCTGCATCATCTGATGTCCTGCAGGTAGGTTATGGTCCTCTTTTCCAGTTAAAGTCAGCCAAGCAGCTGCTTTGTTTGTTCCTTTCCTATGGGATAGGTGAGCTGATGTCTTGCTGCTGAAGCCTACCCCCCCAGCCATTTAATCCTTGAACAAATATCTGACCTCTGTGACAATGGGACATCCTCTCCTGCAAGGTTTTGTAATATAGCATAGAAAAAGGTTATTCATGAGCTATGGAAAATGATTGGATGTGTACTGGTTAACACAGCTCATGATACAGACATGTTTTCTAACAATCTGCCCTTCACAATTCTAGTAATATATCTGAGAGCATGAAGTGTAATATTGTTTTGTAGAGCAATCAGTCTGGAGTCAAGAGGGGGAATGCAGGGTGCTCCTTTTTGAATTGTGATTTATTTACTTATTTATTTTATTGATGAGTGAGCTGGTCCAAAAACACTTTTCAGTCATGACTGGCCTGTTAAGGAACAGTACTGATACTTCAATTTGACAGCAAGGTTATACAGGTATAAACTTATCTAAAATTATACATTTCAGTTAGTACAGCTTTAAAATTAAGTATAAACCGTATTATCATAAGACCAGCAAGACAGAAATCAAGTTAAAAACATTAAAATAAGAGCAGTTTACAGATCATATTACCATATAGTTACAGCAGTCTTTATTTAAACCCTTGAACAAATGTTAGCTTCCTATCCAAGGAGCCAGATAGTTCCATAGAGCAGGGTCTAATTTAGAAAAGTAGTGTTCTGCTATTGATTACATTTCCTTGACTATTTCTTGGGAGTATGCCTGTTGTCAGAGAGGGAGTCATCTCTTTGAAGGATGGCAGTAGTCTTCATTTAGAACTTTATATATCAGTGTGCCTAGGAGATAGGTTGATGTTTCATTGATAGGTAGCCAGTTAAGCATTTGCAATGTTCACAATGATGTGACAAGGATTTGAAAGCAATGCAAATTTGCAAATTTTGTCTTCTGCTGTTTTGAGTCTTTGTATATTGTAAGCAGAATGACAGACTAGTAATGGTAACCCACATTCCATTTTTTTTACAAAGTGAAATATGAGCTGCAGGTGAGAGAAGGTTGTGATAAGATCTTGTTAACTATGTTGTCAGTATGTATGTTGAAGTTGAGAGTGGAGTCAAGATTCAGGCTTAAGTATTTATACTCAGACACAATTGGGATAGTGTTGTTATTGCTATCAAGCATTTTTATGCATGACATTCAAGATATTTTGTTAGAGGATGTAAAACGTATTACAATGGTTTCTTTGTGATTAGTGTGGAAGTTATTATTTTTGACCTAGGTGCAGAATTTGAAAAGACTGTTGGAGTACTCTTTGAAGGCTAGAGGGAGACTAGTATGATTGTAGCAGAAGGATGTTATGAACATATAAAGTAGTATTTAAGGATGGAAAGTCTTCAATAAAGTCATTAATAAATAATGAGAACATACTTCTCAACTATCCAGATTTTATGCCTCATACTATTGGTCTGTTTCTCATAAAGTTGCATTTTTCTGGCAAACCATATGCAAATCATTGAGATTTAGAGTTGAAGAATGATGAAAGACATTTGATTTTCAATGAAACAAAAACCCTTTGGAGGCACAGCTGTATCTGCAATAAATATTTGACAAACCAAAATGACAACTTGGTATAAACTTTAAGTACTTAATGTAAGTGTACATGTGATTTTCAGACTTCCTACCCTTCTGAGAATTCATACTAATGCAACACATGTTATTCTATCAATTTTCACGTTTGTGAGAGAAATATTTATAAATTGTCCCTATTTCTGTGCCCCCCCCCCCCCCCATTATTTATGGCTTTGTCCAGATTTCTTGCTCTAAGAGGTTGAGAGACAGGAACTACAATATTGGCCCTAAGACAGAAGGACACCTGTACTGTGTGTGCCATTTGCATAAAGTTGGTTACCTGAAAGGACTTGAAAATGTTGTATATCTTTGTAATAGCTTTAAAACTATTTTACTGTACTATTACAGATGTTTTCTTTTTTAATATGGTAATGAGCAGGTTGTGGTTTGCAGTTACAAAAGGTCTAGTCATATCAGCAAACATGCCAGCTGTAAAGAGGCAATTTTTGATAGCTGTAACAGTACTAAATGCATTTCTGAATTCATGCTGATCATTTGAGAGGGAGACATAGCTACTGAAATATGTAAGTATTTGCTTATAAAGAATTTTTTAAAATTTTGGCTAATGTGCAAAAATTGGATATTGGATTATAATCTTTATAATTTTTAGGAGAAAGGATCTTTTGAGGAGTAATAATTGTGCTTTAGCTCTGGGGGAACTGTTTGTGATGTAAGTGATGGCTTATCTACAAAGGTAAATGGTTTGTCAAGTTTTATCTGCTCTATTAAGGAAAGTAGATTATACTGAGCTGATGTTTGCACAGGAGAGTTTTAAGTTTTTTTTTCAGTAATTTCACAGTTTCTTTGATAGATATCTCAAAAAACAGAAAATTATTGCATGGTCTGCTACAGGATATAGTCTTGATGGTGAGTTTTAATCTGGGAAAGTGTTGTTTGAAGAAGAAAAGGAGTTTAAGATGGCCTGAAAGGAGGAAATGAGAATGTTTCTATAGTCATCTGCAGAAAGATTGTTTGAGTTGCTATTAAGGTATGTAGGTGAGGACCATTTAATTTGGCCTATGAGGGATTTTATTTCTTTCCAAAAATGCTTAGGCATTCCAGTGGATCTAAGTTGCTTTTCTCTTAAGAATATGGATTTAACAGTGTTGGTTGATATTCTGTTTTTATTAGCAGTGTTGGTTGATATTCTGTTTTTATTTCCAAGTGAGATGTTGATTTGATGTAGTTCATCATTTGGCATGTTCTGTTTCCAGTTTGCCCAGGCCCTGTATCTCTGTTTACTCAGACTCTTCATTTCACTTGTGATCCACTGGCATTTATGACCCTGAGCCTCCTATGTCACATAGTATTCTAGAATGTGCCAAATGTGCTGATAAAAAAAACATAAAGCATTTATTGGGCCTTGTATGCAGTAAATAGTTGACCAATCCAGACTGCACAGATGTTGATAAAGTATCATTAATTGTTGCTCTTGAAATGGCTGATGAGTAATCATACAGGGCTGCATTTTACTGCCTTAAAGGACCAGGGGATATTAGTGGGCAGTGATTACTAATACAAATAGGTACTATGTTAATACTTGTACAACAGTTGCTATTTTTGCAATGCTGAGGTCCAATGTGGAGTGATTTTATGTATGAAGATTGTATCTGTTAGGTTCTCTTGCTAGTTGTTGGAGTAATAATTTATTTAGATTATTTCCTTTGGAGCTGAAGCAACTATCATTAAGGTCAGTCAGGATAATGGAATTGTTAAGGCAGCCATTACAGAATATTTCTAAAAGGATGCCTTTTACACTGCTGATATAGGAGAGTGGGGTATATAGATGACTGTGATGGTAAGATGGTGTGCTGTCCTAGTATTAGGCTGGCTGATATCAGTACTTTGATTTGAAGTGGTTGCAGACAATTTGCAGTGGTGTGTTTTACTTAATTAGTAAAATAACCTCACCTTCTGTTATTGATCCAGGCCTAGAATAGTATAGTATATTATGGTCTGAAAGAATGAAGGGAGAAAGACAACGGTTGTTCTTTAAGTCTGTCTCTTTTAAGGCTAGTATATGGAAGTTTTCAGTGATTAACCAGACTTCAAGTGTGGCCCACTTATTATTCTCACTGCAGACATTAAGGCATGCTACCTTATATGCGCAGTGTGGTATCAGATTTTGTTGTTGGGTGTTTGTTGATGATGGGCTGGAAAGTGTCCCAAGTTGTTGTGGTCTTGAGTTGGCATGCATGTGCCCACATTTCAATATTTTGTGTTTTAAGCAAACATTGTGGATAGGTATTTCCTAAGAGGGGAATAGATGTGTGTGTCATAGCATGTATATTTGGATAATGGATCGTTTTCTTGTGATATAGGTAATCTTTTAGAGTAATAGGAAAGCTAACAGGGTAGCTGTATATGGATGTTCAGTTTACAATTGTTGCAGTGGTGGATATGGGAAGATCATCTACCAGGTAGTGTGTTATTGTCAGGAAAAGTAGGATGGTGCAGAAGGGAATGGGAAGCCTTAAGATAGTCATTATTGGTAGATGTATGACATAGATAATTCTCAGTTACAGAATCATAACCATTATGCATAGCTTGATGACATAAAAGGAATATGCATCCAGTTTGAATTGAATAAAGTACTGTGAATGTAGGAAAATGCAAAATGCTAGCTGTCAGTGAAGGATATGCATGCTTTTGTTGCAGCTAGACACACCAAATTTATTATGTACAATTGTCCAGAACAGAATTCATCCCATAATAGAAACAGTAATTTTCTTGAAGATAGGTCAATTTTGAGCTAGAATAATTAAGTTGTAGAGTACATAGGGTCTTCCCCCTACACAGTTGGTATTGGGAAAAGGGCTCTCTGCAAAAAATATATTTTTATTATCTTTCAAGTTGAAAGAGTACCAAATGCACCAGGATGTCACCTAATTAATGCGACTTTAAGAAATGGCATGCAATTTACCCTACAGGCTAGACTCTAGAAGAATGGGGAAATGCACCTGAGCTGTTGGCTAGGCAAGAACTGTACCTTACTCATTTGATAGAGATAGTGGCTTGCCCCTTCAGTTAAACTATCCACATCTCTGATAAAATTAGTTTCTAGTATTCTAACAGGGCAAAATGACTTGCTATAAGGGAGAAGGTACATGAAGGGCAGTCACTGCAACACTTCAAAAGATAATATGCAGAACCACCAGATTAATAGGGATAAGATTTGATCTTAAAGGATAAGAAAGACAATTGACATAGAAATTTGCTTAGCTAGAGCAGGAATGCATATAACCTTCAGGTGTCAGTAACCACCCAGAGTAATACCAAACAAGCAGCAGAAACAAAAGTTTGGTTTATTCTTCAAATGAGAAAGTCTGTGCAAGGATACCCAGCAGGATTCAGGGACTCAAGATTATTGCTATAAGTGCAGTGATGCAAAACAGAATTTCATGTATAAAGAAAGAAAATTTGCTAACCTTACCCTGGCAAGCAAGTGGAGGTGAGAGAAATTGTCTGTTTCAATGTGTGAGTACCCATGTTGCTGATTTTTTAAATTTAATTGAGACATGTTATTACACGTGATATCGCTAACATCCAGACAGAGCACTGAATTGAAGTTCATGGCTGCTTTACATGACATGGTGAATAACTTTATTTAGGCGTGACAGTTGCTAAAGTTCAGTACATTTTGGGGTAAGCTGCACTATTTGAGACAATACTGTGAAAAAAATGATACCTGCACAGATATATTTTGTTCTTTTTTCTGTGCAACTCAATTGCCTGCCCACTATCAACCCTCCTTTTTATGGTGCAATATCCAGTTAATCTTCAGGTTTTTCTAATGAGTTTATCACCCCATTAATGCTACAACAGTGTTGACAAATGGTACTCCTAAATTATAGGGTTGATTGACTTTGTACATGTCCATGAATACATCTGTCTCCAAGTTACATCACACAGACACACACACACAGACAGACACACACACACAGACAGACACACACACACAGACAGACACACACACGCACACTTACTCTCTCTCTCTGTTTGGTAGAGGCTTGTCTTTGTCAATTGTGTCACTTTCTGGAGCTCCCACCCTCCATGGGTGTCACCTTTGTAGTGAAATGGGCTGATGGGTGAGCCAACATCAGACGCTCACTCTGACCCTCCACAGCTGATTCATGCAGTCCCTGGTTTGCTAATCAGCACTAGGATCATATAGGTCAAATTCACCTCCGTTTTGAATGGAACTCCATTATTTACTTATTTCCAGCAGTCTGAATTGTCTCACCTTATGTTTATTGCAACAGTTATAAATCCATTTCTTGTACTTTTTATCAGAAATACTCTCAATATGCAGGGTGCTTGCAAAAGTAATCATGTAAATACTGCTAAACCTTTTCAAACCAGGACTCCCACAGTTATTCAGGCAGCTCTTTTCTGAAAACTAGCATAATATAATTCAGACCAAGGTTGGCTGCCTGTATTCACTCATTCACTTATGTTCTAATTACAACCATATCACATTGGCTACATCTATTATGTTATCAGTTTTTTTTTTATGGCATGATACACAAATAATTTTCTTCCTGTCTGCCTCATATCTTCTTTCTATAAAACCTCTTTGTTGTATTATATTCAAATTTTCTCTCGATATATGTGCGTGACATTCTATACATAAAATATGCTTTATCATTTTATACTTAAAATACATAAAACAGAATATATGAACTCATCATTAATATTTATGTTACATTAAACTAAGGAATATGATCTCCAAAGCAAGACATTAGCGGGTTATCCATGTTATACATCATAATACATGGCAATCAATCAAGGACTGGCTGAACAAATCCATTTACCAAACCCATTTACTTGAAATGTACAGAACAAGCAGACAACTTGTAGAAGCCTTTTTTTAAGTCACCCATAACTCCAATGAACTATAAATTAATAATTTTAGTGGGATGAAGGGAGGTTCCCATTCATTCTCTCACTCTCTTCTGAATAGGCTGCATTCCTTGCTTGGATAAGTAAACCCATATTCTTGACATGACTTTCCCTATTGGTGTGCATCAGTTTTAATTCTATGAAAATGTGGTCATGGAACAGAAAGAACCAGGTTATAAATTCACTCGATGTCACATGTTGATATGCAGCCAGTGCTTCTTTGGGGACTGTCAGCAAATTAGGGAACTTGAGTGACATTTGGCAGTTATTTCAAGCAGTGGAAGCAGGACATGATTCAAGAACTCGGGAAGTACAGATGTGTAATGTAATAATGTCTCTGTGGTAAACATATTTCAAATGTTTTTGAGGTTAACAAGAAATAATCAGCGAGTTGTTGATACAGGCAGGAATTTGTTCTGAAGCAGATTGTAAGTCGTAGGAGAGAAGCTGCTCGTGAAGGCACCCCAGGACTTCAAGAACCTGAGATGACCCTGAAAAAAAAAAAACACCACCATGTTAACAATGACAGTTTACAATACCACATTGCCCAGTAAACATCTGCCATATCTCTACATCAGTTGTGTAACTATACTGCAAGAGATTCATTTTTCTTTGCTTGATTGGCTGATATGTTCAGTAATGGAGAGCCAATACAGTTACAGCAGTAACAAAGAACCTTTGTGGTATGTACTAGAAATCGGAGCCATATTTCCAACAGAAGGCTACTCTGTTTACAACTGACTCTTTGGCCATATTTTTCACTTTGATTTAAAGTGTTCATGTAGATGGGACATGGAAAAAGAGGGGACTATCTGAAAAGGATAGGTACTTTGAGATGAACAACAAAAATGAGTGGTAGTATAATAATAAAAAAAAATAGTGGAATTATATTTTGCGGTCAGTGGTAAAGACCATTTGAAGTGAAACAGTTGCTATATGTCAGAGATCTGAGCTTGCTGTGCACATCACAGAATTATAAGGAGGAGTGTAGCAATTTGCATTCACAAAAAAACATACTTCTTTGACCAAAAAGTGATAGAAGTAGGAACTGGCAGAAGGTGATTGATAGGAAAGATGTCTTTTAAGAGGGAAGAACAGGTGTACACATGACAGAAGGTGAGAAAAAGTAATGATGATATGGTGATTTATAACACAGATCTTTCCTTTGGAAATGAAAATGTGAGGCTGTGCAAACAGCAAGGAATTAGGATTGGTGAAGCAGAGAGCAATAAGGATGTAGGCTAGGGAAACGGTAGTTAATAGTGAGGCAGAGAGCAAAAAGGGAGTAGGCTAAAACAATTTCAGAGAGTGGAAAAATAGAGAGCAAGAAAAAATAAAAAGAAGGGGCTGAGAAGTCAACCAGGAGAATATGCAGACAGGGAGAGGAAAAGATGATTTAGAAAGTTATTGAGAAATGCAGGAAGAGATTGGAGATGGGCAAGACGGATAGAAAGTGTAATGGAAGTGCAGAATAGTTTGAGATGGCCCAGAACTAAGTGGAAGGACTATAACTACAGATGAAATAATAGCCGAAGGAAGTTGGATGAGGAAGAAGGAAGGAATAAGAAAGAAAGTTCTGATACTTCTTGACTCAACTGCTGAAAAATCTAATGCATTTGTAACACTATGGCATAGTTGAAGTCTGTACTACAACTGAGACCTTATTGCAGAGAGCAAGGGGCATTAGCAGGACATGTTAAAATAACATAAGCATGAGCAAATGTCCTACAGGGAACAAGTCATAGAGGGACAGCTGTGACAGAAAAAAGGATGCAGTAGCATTTTCTGGCATGGTATCAATGTCACATATTAGCATAAGCTAAACGTGGAGAACTGAGGAGCTCTGTAATGTGGAAGGGGAAGGTAGAAGAGTGATATAATGGAATGTTGTATGGAAAGATTATGGAGTTAATGCACGGGAATGCCTTACACCTAAAGACAGTCAGAGAAACAGCAATTCAAGAGTGGACCAAGGCGGTACAATTCTCACAGTAGTTACTTTGATATTAAACAACAGACAATATAAAAATAATGAGGGGAAAAACTTAGGAGACAGCAAACAGAGGCCACAGTTTTAAGGATATCAAAAGAAAGAAATGGAAAATGTTGACTACAAAATGCCTGCAGCTATGGCATGCAGATGACTTGGGATCATATGCTGCTCATTGATGGAGACATGGTTACTGTAGGCATAAAACAAATATTAACAGATAAGGATTAGAAGATGATGCTACCAGGCTGCGAGACCTAGAGGAAGGATTATGGAGGAGCAAAGGAGGAAGGGTTTCAATGTAAAAGACAGAAGGAAAAGTGCAGTAAAAGCTGAGTTCAGAGAGTAACAAACATTTTAGAGTTAATGTCTGAGAAACAATGGCCAATAATATCTAAGTATATGTGATGGTAATCAAGTATTAAATGATTTCTATTGAAACCTGCTCTTGGAGGAAAAAGTGATGAATAACATTTTACTCCTAAATGCGGTATACATTATATCGTAAAAAACATATAAGTATTCCATTTTAAGTAACTAATGGATTAGACACCAAGGTATTATGGGATTGTGGATGATTTTTTTATTCACATGCAACTGTAATGATTGCAATAATGTATACCCACTGGGTGTGCGTATGTGTATATATGTATGTGTATGTATATGTGTGTATAAACACACGCACTCAAACACACTGCATTGTAAGTTCTGCTAGTTTCTGAGCAACAGTAGTAGCAGTAGTTGAAAAGGTTCAGTTGTTCAGAAGATGCTAGTACACAGAGCTGGGTAAAAAGATGGGCAGGGGAAGACTTGAAAAAACTCAACCTTTCAGCACTTAACTGAAAAGTGCCCATTTTCAGGCCATGATAAAGGATATAAAGGAAGAAACTTTAGTAGGATATAGATTCCAACAGAATACTAGAACAGTGACAAAGAACAAGAACCAACTTGATTTGGAAACCATTTTGGAAAAGCAAACTATATTTTTCACTTTTTATACTGAATCTGACATTTTGTTTTTTTTTTGTTTTCAGTTTATTTTGTGCTACAGCTCTGGTTTGATGTGTAGTAACTTTAAAATCATAGCTTAAAACAGAACTAACATTACAATGCTAGATGAACACTTTGTAGGAGGGCTTTCTATATTTTAGTTAATCTTACTTTTAGAAAAGTGTATGCAGTTGTTAGAAAATACTAGCAGTGAACAATACCTAGTCAAGATCAGCTCTTCTAAAATCAAACTAAATCAATGTCAATCTGATGAAAGACACTTTTATAAAGACTGTACCACAGAAATTACACTTCTTCTTCTTTTGGCTTTTCCTGGTTAGGGGTCGCCACAGCGGATCAACTGTCTGCTCATGATTGGCAGTGGAGTTTTACGGTGTCGAGTTGCCAGCCCAGTGCCCAACCTTCCACAGAAGGCACACACACTCACACCTAGGGCCAATTTAGAGTGTCCAATCCACCTACTACATGTCTTTGGGATGTGGGAGGAAACCGGTGCACCTGGAGGAAACCCACGCGACCACAGGGAGGACATGCAGACTCCGCACAGAAGGCACCCCAACAGAGAATCGAACCGGAGAACCTCTTGCTGTGAGGCGGCAACGCTAACCGCTGCACCACCGTGGCCGCCCACCACAGAGATTACACAATGGCAGAAAAAGACATGCTCTCCATTAAAAATGACCAATTACACCAGCACATTCACCCACATATACATTCATCATTAAAGAAAAATTCCATCAAAGTATTATCCCAGAGTTACTTTTTTATTCTTTTATGACAATGATGTTGTTTTATGCCCTGAATCTCTTCTTCATCACTTGTTTCATTGTCATAGATCATACACTTCCCACTTCTGTTTCCTGTTAAATTTCACATTACTTAAATTCTTTTTTTTTTTTTTTGTCTCAGGTTGCATGACATATTGCAAACATAACATTTTCTGTTGATTAAATTGTTTCCTCCCATAATTTATCCTGATATTATGTCTTACTGAGGTCATTAAACTGAGATTGTTTCTTGATGAAGTCACTAAGGTGACATGAAACATACCTTAAAGGTTAAAGTGACACTATTTTCTGAAGATTTAGCTGTTAGAGAAACCTTCATAAAAGAAAATGGGTGAGAAATAAGCCACAAGTTGATAAATACTATTCATTTTGGCCATTAAATTGTTGCTTTTATCTGAAAAAATCACATCAATATGCTAGTCCCTTGACAGACATTCTGAGGATGTTGTTGTGTCTTTTGGCTTTTCCCGGTTAGGGGTCGCCACAGCGGAACTCAGGTCCGCTAATGATTGGCAGTAGATTTTTACATGCCGAGTTGCTGGCCCTAATGCACAACCTTCAATGAAGGTACGCCCATTCACGCATGTCTCCACACAGAAGACACTCTAGCTGAGAATTGAACAGGAAAACGTCTTACTGTGAGGCGACAACGCTACCGCAGCACCACCACCGCACATTCTGAGGATAATAAATAAAAATAAATGTCAAGATATTGCAAAATTATGTTTTCAGTTCAGTGTCAGAGTAACTATTAAATAGAAAACAAAGGGAAAAATGACACTCACAGCCAAACAATTGTCCTAAATGAACTTATTGAGTAGCATGCAAATCAGTGGAGGCAAGCTCAAGAGATTTATTCCATATCTAAATCCATTTAAGGTAAAAGGCTATGTTATATTTTTGGAATTTGGTGTAAACAGTAAGATAAGAGCAGCTGGTGGGAAAGAATAACCTTGGAAGAAGATCATGTGACTAAAGACCATGTTAAATTGGATGACCAATGGGAGAGCCAGTAAAGGACGATCCAGGAGCATCTAAAATTGAGATGGGGTAATTTCAAAAAGAATTAAGACCCTGATGACTTGTTAATGGACTATAGGACTGCAAAGCCAGTGAGGTAGAGAAAAGGCCTAACTGGAAGAAACAAAACATATAGTACAGGCTTCTAAATCCAAAACATGAGGAAGAGTATGGCTTAGTACACTTGTGGCTGTTTGCATTTGGGGTATTTGTTTCTTCTTCTTTTTCTTTCTCATTTTATCTGTGTTTTTCAAAGTTTTGAGAGATTTTTTATGCTAGCATCTATTGCGAGACAGAAGCTGGAATTAATATGAGCATATATCAGTAAAGACACTGTCATGTAGAGCTGCACGGTAGTATTTGGATTTTCACAAAACTCTAAGCATTCGAGGATGGCAGGAATATTCAACATGGTAAAGAGATGTATTGCACAGACATTTTTGTTTGACTGACAGACTTCCATTATAACACTTTAATGTTTCAACAAAAGAAGAAATAAGTATTGCTTTTAAGTAATGTTTTATAGGGATGGGTTGCAAAATGTTTGTTATAGGAGATAAATCTGTCTGATTATCCAGTATTAATGTCTTGAGTCATCAAACAGATGCTGCATGGGGCGAATAATAGGTCAGCCCAAACTTTGACATGGGTGTTTTGTGCATTTATAATTTCATAGGCTATAACAAGCCTAGCCAATTTCCAGACAATGATCAGAGGTCAGAATTGTTTGTACCTTGCGTCTGCGAGATGAAAACTGCAACCATCATACCATCCCCACCTCTCAAAGAAATGCTACATGGGGTAATTAGAGTAATGAGTTATCCCAAGCTTTGACATGGGTTGTTTTTGTAATCGTTTTCTTATAACCTCCTTCACATCTTACACAGGTATGCAGATGAAACCGAACATATTGTAACAATATTAAGAATGGAAGATAAGCTACAAGCCAATGTTTAATGAATAGATGTTGAAGGCACCTTATTATGTGTGGCCAGAAAGAAAAACTGTGAAATGTAAATAAGGAGGACACCATGTTCCACCTGCAGAGACACTCTGATGCACTTTTTATGTGATTATGTTTATTGATTTTTTTTAATAATGATTTATAGTAATATGAGCATTAACTTTACGTGATGGTCATTGTTGATGTGGAACCCTGACCCCATTTACAAAATGGGAAACAGTGGAGATTGATGCCGATGGCTTAATCCTGGATGAAACTTTTAGTTTCCTAAATATTTTAGTGTTTATGTATGATACTAGCTTGACTCAGACATGTTCACACCAATGTATTGCATTAACAGCCAAGGCAGATTTTGTACAATGATTATCCTGTGAAGATATAGGCAAATGGGAGGGAGCTTGTATTAAGACAGTCCTCGAAACAGAAACTCATGGTATTCATAAGTAATAAATGTTGTTAGGTATGAAGGATGGGTAAGTCAAGTTAATATGAGATGTGTTGGCTAGAATTGTGTATTAAGTGACTTTGTTATTCATGATGTCCATGTTACTATAACCACATACAATAATATACCGATGTCAGGTGAGTTATTATTGCATTGCATTAATTGTGTTAATACTTGTACGAATATTATGCATCTGTATCTAGTACTGACATGATACCTAAGACAGGATATATGGACTAGGATGAATGACTTTGTCCAAGTTTTCTGCAAGTAGGTCTGGTGAACTGCTGATAACTGAGGGTCTGGAAAAGTCTTAGAAAGTTTCAGTAAGTGCTGGGGTCTCAGTAGTCAAAGAGGACGGAACAATAAGGCAGGGTAGAAGAAGAGTGTAATTTGGGAACTGGTGTTAACATGCTAGGGGAAGTAGTTTAAGGAAGGTACTCTCTTGAAAGAGACAGCAGTGGACTTGGGGAGAGAAGGATATTATGGGAAGGAAGTTCTTTTGAAAGACAAATATGAACACTAATTGCTGTTATATAGCCTACAAGATGGGAGGATGGTGGGAGGCAATTGTCTGAGGTAGTACAGATGGGCAAGTAGTTGAGATACTCTATATGGCAGGGAGACTTGTGTGTATTTTTATTTTCTTAATTTTTGTTGGCCAAGTTGGCAATATTAGTCCCATTAAGCTTGTTGCATTTTCAGGTGATATCTTCAAGTGGCACGTATTTTGATTAGGAGTAATTTGGCCAGAATGGGGATTTCTTGCTATTTCATCAGATGGCCACAATGACTGATTTCTGTCAAGAACAAGCCATTTAAAAAAGGCAACAGTAGGAGATGGAATGGAAAAATGCTGGCAATGATCATCCTAGTAGATGATTGCATTTCCAGGAAAAGAGCTGCTGGGTTGCATGATTTGTAGACCACTAAGCATGGCAAGTTGCTGACAAATGCTGTGCCACAAACTGTGGATGATAGTGGCAATGGATGAAGGTAAATAATCTAATATATTTTTGGGAAAACATTGTTTTGCAAGAATAGCTATGTGAAAAAATGGCAGTGGCTAAAATAATGTAAGGAGAACAAAGAAATAATCCAGAAGTGAAAAAAATGACCTTATGCAGAGGTGATGGCTGAGACATGCAACTTTAGTGGATTATACCACTGAATATTATGCATTGACTTCTGTAATATGAAATGTTCCCAGTGACATTATGCATTTTGAGAGGATTTGATTAAACAACTGGGAGAACAGATAAAGCATGCAAAAGCTTTCAAATGGTTTGTGCAGAAACACTATAGAGTCTAAGCTTGTAAATTGAACAAGCTTTGATCAACCCATGTGAAGTTTCCACCACACAAAAAAATGGTGTAGCTTTGACTTGACACATGGCATAACACACCCCTGAATAACACAACAGATGAAGGGCTGGAATGTGGTAAAGATAATCTGCATAAGAAAGTTTCTAAAGAAAATGGATAAAGTATTCAAAGCTTATGCAAAATTTTTATTCAGTCAAGCCTTATGATCAGTTATGTAATCCAAGTTAAAGTATTAAAAGAATAGAGATTTAATGATATATTTTATAGATTCATAGAAGAAATATGAACTTCAGCACAATAGAATTTTGTGACAATTTACGCCATACCAGTCTTCGTGCTCAGACCATAATACCCTTGTCCAGGAGATCTAGGCCACTGAATCCTGGGGTAAATTTGTCCATTTCACAAGGACAGCAGTATCCTGGTGCTAAAAGCACTCAACACAAGAACCTTGCACCTCATTATACAGCAGAAGTTTGATAATATTACAGGATAACTACACTTCAATATGTTTTTTTATTACTGAAAATATACTAGATATTTTATGTAGAATGGTAC
Source organism: Protopterus annectens (assembly GCF_019279795.1). Lineage (NCBI taxonomy): Eukaryota > Metazoa > Chordata > Ceratodontiformes > Protopteridae > Protopterus > Protopterus annectens. Next base: position 248,942,464 of record NC_056739.1, on the reverse strand, counting down.
ATCAAAATTGCTGGTTAAGGAACGAGTGTTTTTTTAGACAGTAGAGAGAAGAGGATGTTTAGCAAACAGCTACAAAGGAAGAGAGTCACTGAATCATGTTCCCCAGACATGAATGAAAGAAAAGTTTCTGTGAAATTAAAAGAAAGGGATATAATGATTACTTATTTAAAAGAAAATACGATTAGTAATGTTTTAACTGAAAAATACAAACATCTGTAATGGATGACAACATATTTAAATGAAAATATGTTTCTTCGTCTATCTCCCTCCCTCTCTCTAATTATGAAGATATATATCTTTTTTTACTTTAGTTCTGAAGTTCTTACCCTGATCTGTTATGCTACATGACTCCAAAGAATCCATAATGATTTTACCCAGGTATCGTCGTGAAATATTCTAAGATGGAAAAAAAAAAAAGAAAAAAGAAATGTCAGTAGCTGAAAAAAAAAAGAACAAACAAATCAGAGCTACTTAGACTTAAACAGTATGCAAATTTATCGGTGATTCTGCTAACATTTCAAAACACCATTGCTTTGTACAAATGTTTCCATAAAACAAAATTACAGTTGGAACACTATCAATATATACCGGTGGTGAATATTTTGTGTTTACTAGTAGAAGCATATAGGAAGGAGGGCGGCTTGTATAATGGTTAAGGTCTAAACTTCATAGATATGAGGTTCAGGGTTTGATTCTGACCTCTGGTCACTGGCTAGGCTTGTAATACTCAGCAGAAAGACTGATAGCCCAGTATTTACTTATGAACCTATGAATGCAATTGGAAGATGGATGTTTGACTCTCTGTTCAGTCCTATCATCCAGAAACAAAATGATGATAAATAATATGTAGCATTTGGCTACATATGTCTCACTAATCATCTCCTTTTCAGAGGAAGAGCTAAGTTGAGGTAGACTATCCTTGGAATTCAATAAACTCTGCGTCGGCTTCGCACGAAGCCTACATGGAGTTTACATGTGTGCATTGTGATGAGTGGTAAGCAGCAGTGCTCATTGCATATTTATGCTGCACACTGCATTTAAACACAAGTAAGTGAGGTTTTGTGGGTGGTAACAGTGTTGCTGGCCAGGAAACCATGTTAAGTGAATATGGATAGCAGTTCTTTTAAAATAAGAGCACTGAGGGTCCACATTTTTGCTCAGAATTCCAAAATGATCACCAGGGCTTTACAACTGGATCTCAATCTCTTAGTGCAAGACATTTGGACAAAGGCTAGCATAATAGGGGAACACTACCAGGGATTTGTGTTAAGATATATGGTCTGAAGGATTTGAAGTCTGAAACTCAAATGTATGTAATTATTGAGTCACATAGTCCCGAGATCACCCACTGATATGGCAGAAAGCCACACATTTGACGATGACCACATCTGGACATTCTCAGAAAATCTGGACAGTTGAGAGGCATGAATGTTAAGTATATGATCCAAACACAGTACAGGACAGTGTATCTACAGTGTGGAGTAATGTGAAATCCCATTTCTAGCATTCTGTACTGAAGTTGTGTAAATAATCTGTAAGGGTACATGGAATGCCATGTAAAATAAACACTTAGCGGAAGTGTGTATACTGAATAGGGACATGCAGATGAATTGTAGGAATGAATACAAGAAAGAGGACAAGTGAAACAACCTAATGAACAGCAGATGAGGGCATGTCAATGGAAGGTGACTGTAGCAACAACACCAATCAATGTGGTACAGTAAGGGACTGCACAGTGAAAATGTGCATTGTGTGACTGTCACACAAGGTGACATAATGGGGAGGATGTCTGTGTGAGATAATCATCCTTACATGAATAATGCAGAGGACATCTATGAGGGATCTGACATACAATTGGGGTAGGGTGAATATTGTGAAGCTGTGCAAACTTATTTGCCTTAATAGCAGTGTAATCTCAGTAGAGATATCCAGCAAGTGGGACACAAGTAAAGGCTCATGGACAACATTAAAAGAAGCAACTACAACTATGGACAATATCAGAATACCACCACCAGTAATCTCATGCCTCTGATATAATATATGTGATCTAGAGTGATCAGAGATGATTCTGCAGAATCACACTTGTACAACTATTTTGTTATGTCCACACTTCATGAGGGTAATTATGCATACTGTCCTGGCACTGAAAAATCTGCTGAAGGGGTTAAGAGGGACACTGCTATACCCATAAGTGACATTATGAGCAATACAAGCTAGCTGACTGGTGTGCATGCTGCTGTGTGTGTGTGTATATATATATATATATATATATATATATATATCGGGAGAGAGAGGGACAGAGCACAATCCACACTGTCATAAATGTTATTCATGCCATTAATGTTGTCAAACACCTATGTATATACTATGTGCATCACCAGAGCAGGTAACACACATGCATCTGGTGTAACAACTTGATGGGGGTTCTACACCATCAGACAGTAATGTTTATGCCAGAGAAAGAATACCTAGGTATAGCCAATAAGCTGTATGACAGCTCACTGTAACAAAGGTAGTGCACTTCAGCTACACATTAGTGAAAGATGTGTAGCGGGGTACATGAAGAAGGATGCATTTTATTCAGTTACTGGTGTGATGAAAGCTGGGAACTATGGGGGCTTTATGGCCTCTGATGTTGATGTCCTTCATATACTCAGTACTTATGTTACATACAGGGAGTAGTCATCATTTTGAGCACATCCTAGTGGATGTTCCACTTACCATCTACCAGAGGACAAAGGTAGGATACCTATTGGTCTCATTATAGGGTATGATGTCTACATTATTTTTAGGCTGTGTGGTTGTTTTCCTGACATAACAAATCCCCCCATGTTTCATTGTCATTGTAGGTGTTGTCATGGCTGTGGCAACAATCTTTGGTGTGTGTAGCTAATGTTTGTATTACACTGCTATCACAGTTGGAGTCCGTGACTGCCCACATTCTGCAGTTCTTCATGCAGCTGTTTGTAATGTAGTGACCTGATCACTGGACCAGATATACAAGTAACTTCACAAATGTCAACATAGTTAGATGCCAATTATGCGATTCACTGGTCTACCTATCTGGTGATACAGCTGTTTATGGGAACATTGGACAGTGTTGATTGAATACCTCAGTGTGGATTTGTGTCAAAGTTCAACAGGATGATACTGTCATCACCATGCATGTCCTCAATGATCTCAGGTGGATGCATGTTACATCCTTCTATGGGAACATAGCCTGTGTGGAGGGTGTGTTGAAGTGTGTATTCAACTGTATCAGGAAGGTGTATGTGCTGAGTCATGCCATAGGTGATCTGTGATGTCACAGCTCACTGATTCTGTGTGACAGGCCTGGATGAAGGTAAGACAGTGCATACTGCCTATCTTGATCTGGCCTAGGATTTTGTGATGTCACAGCTCACTGATTCTGTGCGACAGGCCTGGATGAAGGTAAGACAGTGCATACTGCCTATCTTGATCTGGCCTAGGATTTTGACACAGTCACTCATGCAGGTATTATTGAGAAACTTTCCAAGCTGGGGATTAACCCTTTCATTACTACTTATTACTTACTTATTACTACTTACATTACTAGATGAGTAACCAATTGGTTCACCGACAGAACACATACTGTGAAAGTTGATGAATCAACCTGCATCAGTAGAGCTGTCACCAGTGGCATACCCCATGGATCTGTGCTTGGCCTTTAGCCTGAACTGCCGAGAAATAAGTTCCAAACAGCAAAAGTATATGGCCTTTGGCTTACTAAGTTTGCTGATTCTTGCATATCAGTTGCAATCACTGAGTCCACCAATGCTGATAACATACTACAGGAGGGGCTAACAGACAAATGATTGGTGACAAAGCCACATGATCTATATATAAATGCAGAAATCTTTACTTTGTTCTTCTGAAAAGTGGAATGCCATGCTAATTACAGTATTGAAACCAGTCCTGTTATGCAGAAACCCAGTGATGCAAGCACTAACAATACATGTAGATAACAATCTGAACTTCGACCAAGTGATATTGAAAGCTTATGTTGTGCACATCATTAGTCACGCTATCATATTCAGATCTTAGAACTGTATGACAGCATTGTACAGAACACTAAGAAAGTATAATGCTATTTTTTGCATGTACCTCACCAGACACATGCAGTAGCTGGAGAGACCATAGGAGTTTCTTACCAAAAAAACACAGGGCCTACAAACCATGCCATGATGTATGTGGATGGAATGAAAGCCATGTTACTGTAATCTGTATCATATTGGATGAGTTGAATTCTGCCTGGCCTCCAGGCCAGTCTCTGACCCTTCTGTGGTGGGAATAGTGCATATCCAAAAATCAGATATATTTGATGACATCAGCAGTGTCTGTTTAGGAGAATATTGTCATAACAGTGTCCCACATGCTGGTTTAAAAGGCTTTCTGCAATGTCAAGCAAGACCGTTCATAAAAGTGAATACACACACACACACACACACACACACACACACACACACACACACACACACACACACACACACACACACACCTCTAGTTGACTGCAGTGAGAACAGAACCTCTACCCAAGTACACAGACTACAGAACACAATATTTTATGCAAGCACCACAGCACAAGTCTGACTTTTAAAAGACTGCAGGTTAACTTATAGTGGACATCAGTAGGGCATTTTGGAGAGAAGACCTTGGGAGGCCTGCACAGGTTCATAGCTTCATAGGAGGTTACTAGCCTAATGGCCCCAAGACATTTACCACTATTGAGCATAGTTAGATGGTCATTGTTAGCAGAGTAAATTTGTGATCAGCACTGAATGGCCCTGTAGGTGCCACCTCAGGGGTGAATTGACAATCACCCATCCAGTTGTCAAGGTTGCACTGGTCATTAAGGAGCACTGCTTCACATGTAGTCGGAGCCTTTTACAGAGGAGTTGCAATTGCTGGGAGATATATTTGTCTCTCAATCATGTTCTGTTTATCTCATAGGCTAGGCTGATATAACTGGAGCAAGTTATTCTTATCCCATTTGATTTGCAGATCTCCAGAATTTATAGCAGGGTTGGGTCTGAGACTGCTCTGTAGGCTAAGCATAAGTCACCTCTCAGCAGCCTGCATGATACTCTGCACAGTGACAGGTCTTTCAGTCTTTTCATGTATGTCATGTTTTGGAGGCCCTGGATTCTCTCAGTCACAAACCTGTGTTTTCTCTGGTTGTTGCAGGTGTCTGGTGAAGTACAGACAGAAGGCAGCATTTTACTCAATTAGTGGTCAGACAAGGGTAGAGTATAGCAGAGCTATGACCTCATTTATCTTGGATGTGATGGCCTTATTTCTGAGGACCGCAATGTCAAATGGCTGTCTTACCATTATGGACACATAGTGACTGAAATGTAGATTGCTATGAACATGTGTTCCAACTCTCACAACACTATATTTGAGCTTAGAGGGGTGCTATGTATACCATGGTTAGTAGGGGTACTTCATTGTCAAAGTAGACAATGAGGCATGTTTTGCTTTAAGGCTCAGTCTGTGAGTTTGACACTAATAATTTGTCAGTCCCTTCTGTAATATGTTAACATAGTTGGGGGAATCTATATGACTGCATACAGTTGACAGTCATCTGAAAACTTGGCAAGTCAAAGGCCATCTGCCTTTGCCTGGATTTCAGAGAAATAGTTTCCAAACAGTTGGGGACCCAGCACAGATCCTTGTAGTAGTGGTAGAGGTGTAGTCCCCAACTTTGGCAGTGCATGTTCCGTCAGTGAGCCAGTTAGCTATCCATCTAGTAATGTATGGTTTAATTCCCAGATGGGAGATTTTCTCTATGATGCCTGATTGGAGGATACTGCTAAGGCCTTGGATAACTCATCAGAGGTGGTATGTCCTGTTACCCCTCATCCAGATCTTTGGGATCAGGATCAAAGACATCCACTAGATTTAATACAAAAGATCTACCCCTGATAAAACCAAAATGGGTTGAGTTAAGTGTGGTGAGGGTCACTCATGTCCCTGTGGATGACGTCCATGCTGATTCCTTCCCAAACCTTGCAAATAAGGCTTTTTAGGCTTAAGGGTCAATAGTTCTAGTTCTGCATGTTAACAAATTAATGTGCATTGCAGATCACACAGCATTGATATTAGTTTCTGTAATGTAGGTGATATATATGTGAAAAACATACTGAGGCACCAGGGTTGCAGTGCATGGCTGTATTGTAAATATGTTACATATTGTTAGACACAGCCTTCAGTTTGTTATGTTCCTACATGTAATTTCATGTCATAGACATGTAATTGACAGTAAACAGCAGTAATATATAATAATATTTACTCTTCCATTGTGCAGTGAGGAGTGGGTTTGCACAATGGTTGACAAAGTGTTTGCGCATTGAGACTTACATTTTCAATACTTTCCTTGTTTGTGTGTAGTTAAATCAGTGCACAAATGCAAGATGCAATTTGACAAGTTTGAGAGTAATGAGTCTATGAAACACACTTGCTGCTTTAACTGACTCTGTGGCAGCAGGTGTAAATGCACTGACATTTCTTTTTGAGTGCAGTGGATACTGGGCTTGAATTCAGGTGTATCCAATACTTTTAAAGACTTTTAAATAAATATTGATAATGCAATAACAAAAGTTCTTTATAGTACATTTGTTGCTGTGTGTTGGCATAGTGCAGTAGGTAAGTGGCATTGTTCAAAGATTACAGCAGCTACTCACCTTCACTGTGCATTGGCGCGTGATGCAAAACTACGCTCAAACATAGAGCCCAAAAAGTGAAGGACTCCATTACTTTTTCTGCTTCTTGTGTGTGTTGTGTGATTCTATTTTTTTGACCAGATTAAAGGTGTTAAAATGAGGTAGACAGGACAATGGTGAAACTGGGGGCAAGCAGAGGAAAAAAAAAAAACAAAGGGAAAGCAATACTGGAATATGCAGCATGGAGTTAGGAAAAAACATAGCTATCCATTTCCTTAGCAGTGTAAGCTGAAAATATGTGCAGAATATTAACTGAATTTGGACTGTCACTTCCACAAAGATGGTTGACAACAACACAATCATGTTGTATAGCCATTTGGACTGAATCAAGTGTGTCAAGAAGACGTGTGTGAAATGGAGAGCTCTGTATGGGGTGATTTTTTTTGAGGGACAGGTACCTGTTTTTATTTTTAATTCAGTAAGAGATGACTACTGGGTAATGGATGTAGGTAGGTCAGCATCAGGTAAGTTGGGTAGGTGAGGAAGTAAATGCAATCATACATGACAAACAAAACAAGGGACAGAGATGAACACAAAAGGTTAGGGACACCATGACTGGGGTGAAGGATGGGGCAATGCAGGCTCATGGACATCAAGCTTGGAGACATTGAGAATTGTCCTCACCCACTGGACTGCCACTGTCTCCTTACTCCAGTGGAGGCAGAAGTGAGTGACATCTCCTCCTCCTCCTATGGACCATAAGGGACAGCAGCCTCTCCATCCAGCATAGGCGTACACCAATGTTGTGGTGCATTACCCTATGCACCATCCATAGCAATTCCCTGAGGGTGATGAAATCACCACTTCACCGGCTTCCAGAGCAGACATATGTGAAGGCACAGGTTGTGCAGAGGCAGCAGGGGCAGTGCTGTCAGGCTGACTCCCAGATGTGCTGGGCATCTGTGCTATAGCACTGTGGCTGGCCGACTTTGTGAACTGTGTAGCATTTACTGATGCAGTACACTTGGATGATATGGACACAATTTGAAGACACATAATAGAAAATAAAAAAAAGAGAGATAAGGGTTGGGGTGAGAAAAGAGAGAGAGAATTAGTACCCTCAAATGTGACATACAATGCATTAATACATTTATACTACTTTTATCTGAAGTATTACTTTTAAGTAAACGTCCTGACAGATGCACACTATACTTCAGACTGATGAAAGTAATCTTGAAATGTGCATATACTACACATATGCGTGCTCCAATTATTAAATTTTTAAAGCAGAGCATTTGTGCCACTGGTATAGAGTGGCTGACAAATTTTTGGATGACTGCATATGGAGTGTAATTATCAAATCCCCAAATGATGTCAGTATACTTCAGGAAGGTCTTACACGGACCAACAACTGGTGTCTTAGTCACAGTCTCAAACTAAATAGGTTCATAGGTTCATAGGTTTATACTAGGCTATCTGCCCTAAGGCATTTATAAGCCTAGCCCAAAGTTTTGTGGCTTACGCCACCCCTTATATGAAAAAATACTGTGCCCATTAGTTTGTTGTGCCTCTGTCCAGCAGTGACACAGAGATGATTTCCGGGGTAAACCTACGATCTCCCATCCACAGGTCAAGATTTCTCTTGAACAGAGCCAGCGAGGTGCTCTGCCTCACATGGACCGGGATTTTATTCCACAGCATAGGGAGTCTCTGAGTCTATCCCTCCAGCACGTCCTATTTATATCCGTGCTAAGGTTTAAGTCGCTTGCTCTAGTGGTTTTGGTGTATTTGGATTTTTTGAGGTGGAGCATGTCCATTAATTCCGGGTTGGACATGGCCTTGTATGTCAGGCACATGTCACCCTTCAGTAAAACTAATGTCCCTTCACATCATAAAATTAACAACAATACCCTATGTACCTATGAAGTGGTAAGGGATCTGGGATCACAAGGAGATTGTGACCTTAACTTTGACCACCATGTGTCTACTGTAGTAAAGGCTTTCTACATAGCACACTTGATTAGCAAAAGCATTGCCTCAAGAGCAAAGGAGATTATATCTCCTCTATACTCATCACTAATCAGGCCTATAATTGAGTAAAACACCCCTTTTGGCATGTACCATGCAAAGCACCTGCAGCAATTGCAGACACCTCAAAGGTTTCTAACTAAGAAGATAAAGGGACTCCAGCACATGCCTTACATAAACCGACTAAAGTCCCTGTCACTAGACTCAATATTGTATAGACGTCTAAGGGAAGACTTATGCTTGGCTTACAGAGCAATCTCCCACCTAAACCTAATGAATTTACTGCACATCTGTTAATCAAATAAGACTAGAATTACCTGTTCCAGTTACCTAAATATGGCCTGTGACTTGAATAGGATGTGCTAGAGGGAGAGATTTGTCTTCCAGAGGATGCCAATTCATGTGAAGTAGATTAACTTCAAGACAATGTTCAAAAGGAACCTGGATGAGTGGATGGGGAACCATAAATTCTTACCAGGGATAGCATCCCAACCCTCCTGGACATGGGCAGTCACTACTAAATACAATCCTGGGTATTAACTAGAGTATCTATGGAATTCCATTGGGATGAAATGGCTAGGCTTGAAATGCAATCCGGGTGAATAGCCTAGTAACCTTCTATAATTACTGAAGAAATAACAGTATTGTATAGTTGTGAATTGTAGTATTTGAACCCAAAACCTCTGACTACAGTCTACTTTTGGAGTCTTACAATTGGTTTGTGCTACACACTAATGCATGTATACTTGCTTGCTTTTACAGTTAGAATACACATGCTCAATTTGATACAACTCAATAAAAGACCAAAAAAGCTGTATTTCACTTTTAATGCTACAATAACACTTTCTTGTGCTGCCTACATACCACTTGCTTCCCTCAGTCTCTCCAATGAGCAACATGAGCATGCTGGTTGAACTTGCACTCAGTAGCAGCTGGGAAAAGAACAGAAATTAAAAGAAGAGCATTATGCATACCAGTCTTGCCTATATTAAGCTTTCCGAGTCTTACAAGCACTCTTTATTGTCATAGTAACACAGCTATGGGATATCAGCAGTCTAAAATTGCTCCAACCAATGGTAGAAAGTATTCCTTTTTCTCCTGTGTAGGTCATTAAAATGATGCCTACATTTCTCTCCAGTGCATGGGATACCAGTGGCACTAGATATAGCCTAGACCAAACTATTCCACACCTCAGACTTGTATTGGGAGCCAGAATAGTCCACCTGCAAAAGTTTTTGGCTGTGGTGCTTTACCAGGAGTCTAATAAATATCCTCAACGCCTGGACACCCCACATTTGTGCCCTAATCCTGGCACCTTCCCCTCTATTGCCAGCCATATCTACAAGCCAATCTACAACAATGGAAACTGATGCTTTCCCACCATTTCCAGTTATCACTTTTACTGGTAGTGCGCAATCCAGAGCAACTATGCCAACTATATTTGCCCTATGTTATGCAGAAAGCAGCAGTGCCAAGCAGGGAGGAATTAAATTGAAACTGGAAGGTTAATCTGACACTTGGCCTTAGTTTGAGGGGTGGCAACTTATGTAGCCTGAAAATATATATTGGAGATTGGAAGGTAACTATTAGGTGAGTTAGGTTTTCCAGACATGCACTGGGGGCATAAATGTATAGACCTGACACATTTGTTTTTACCTTTATACACCAAGAAAATTGATTTTTCACTTGAGATTCAAACCTAGGCATGAGGAGCAAAACATTTTCTTCCACAGTGGTGATTTTCCATCTTTGCCACAGAAGTGGTGCTGTTCAGACATAGTCAGGAATCATACATAAATACAGGTTACAGTTTGAGCTGTCACACATTTATGTGTTGTGACCTGACAAGGTTATTGAGTTGTGTATGTATCTTAGGTAATTGTAAAAGCCATGCAGGTCCAGATAGCAAAATTATACTTACAGAAATAATATAGTACACCGTATACCCTCAGTCTGAAAACACAATAATGTCTCATCCCTCATGCATAGAATTGATATCAGCTCCACTATTTAAAGTGTTATCAGTGAGAGTGAATATGAAGTGGAACAACAGTAAAAGTGTATGAAATATCCTGCATTAGATCCTAGGACCATGTGTATGGCAGTCCTACACTTACACCTGCTGCCATAAGAATGTTGAGCAACACTTGTCTGTTTTCCAGTTCATTGCTATAAACTGCACTGTCACAACAGTAAAAAAAAAGGTTGCACACACTGTACTTGAACCCAGAGCCATCCATACTCCAGCCCTACACTTACACCTGCTGCTACAGAACTAGTTACATGACATTCCCTAATTTACTAATCATTCTTAAGGTCTTTCTGTTAACTGCCATGCAACACCACTTGGTTTACATGGTGCCCGACAGAATTAATTTATGGTATCCAGTTTCAATTACTGTCTAAGTCTTGTCTTCATGTGTTCTGTATGCTTCCTGGGTGGGCAAGTTGTCCAGTTTGCACACTGCTGAGCTTCATGCAAATGAGAAAAGCTCAGCCAAACCTGACATTCATTTTCCTCCATTTCCCATGAGTGCGCTAAGTGGCGCATCATGCGAACACTGCCTCCCCCAAAAAATGAAAGAAAAGAAAAAAAAGAGATAAAAAGGAGTAGTAGTTTAAATGAGGGAAGGCAATCTATGACATACACATTAGAAAATGTTGGTACACGTGAGGTATTTCTATATAGGCCTGGATTTGAACTCTCATTCCATCGAACCTTAAGAACACAGGAAATGTCCCTTATCCCTCTTTCCAGACAAACAGCTTTGGAGCAAGGAACTGAAATTATTCTGCATACAACCAACTGCATCATCATCTACAGTAATATGAAACCATACAATTGTTAGTGCACATCCAAAAATAATAAATGTACAAATAAGTTATGACTGTTGCTTGCAAATATTAAGCTCCATCTTAACTCTCTGCATTTGTTGGTCAGTCTTCTCTTATCTGAGCAGTAATCTGAGACATGCAGTCTGTGTGCCATTCTAAATCATTATCCTTAAAATGAGTGAGTATATTAGATAACAATAACCTCATATGCAGGTGCAAGCAAATGAAGAGGAGGTTGGATGTTAAAAGACAGAACCTGTGAATTGTGTGCTACTTACTTACATTTCCAGCCTCACATCTAACATTTTGTAAGTCTAACCTGACACACCCACTGGATGTAGGGCAGCATGCAGTGCTGTTGTGCTTTCCTTCTCCCAGCCAGTAATTATCCACAGTTGAAATCCATTAAAAACAAACACTTAGGGAGTACCTGCACTATGTTTACATCAGCTTCATGGAGCCAAGTATTTGGGATTCAGCAATTCTAACAAGTTCACACCTGTTTTGCATCTTCACTGTGCTGACACCCCTGAATCTACACCACAAAAAGGCAACTGTGCAGCTATGGAAACTGAAAGTGAGAAGACTTGTTTATGTGGAGAACACAGAAAAGAGGCTATTACTTTTGGATATATCTTCAGAGAAGGATTACTGAACTTGAGAGGGTATGCTTGCATTTAGTCAGCTACATACTGCATATGGTGGAATGTAATTAAGAAAAATCTGTAGCAAAGGCTTTTACACTTTTATCTGTATGCATTACTTAGAATTGTACTGATGCCATAGGCAAGTTTGTCAGGGCATTTCACAGGTATACATGATTGCCAATACCTTAAAATGGAATATTCCATGATAAATCTGTATACATGTTTCAGGGACAGTTCATTTGATAGCACTGTTAGCATTTCAAAGATGGTTTGTTAGCAAAATGTGTCATTTGCCTGTTCTTTTTTGGGGGTGGGGGCAAAACCGCAGCTCTGTTATGGCACAAACAAGGATATGTTGCCAACGGTACTCTCCTTTTCATTGCATCCAGTCTGTTGTTCGTATTTCAAATCTCTAGACTGTTTTATATCTCTCCAGTGAGTAATACTGAAATGCTACCTTTTCTGTTTTATCTAGGAAAAGTTATTTTGCAGTTATGTCATACTTATGTGTATTGTCCTTCTGTTGTCTTTTAGGACATCTGGGACTATGCCACCCAGGTGTCTCAATCCTCAACGTCCACCCTTCACTGATACTGAAAATCAGGTCATTGTTGACACTTTTAGGCAACATGGTGCCTTCCAGTCACGTAGAATGCAGATTTGGCAGCAGATTGTCGATGATGTTAATGGGTGGGTGGCCACAGGAGGACATATGAACAGGTGTGCCATAGTGCCACTGACATGATTTCATATGCACAGAAGAGAGCAGCTGCAGTGGGCCATGACTGGATAGGTATGGGGGGGGGGTGTTACACAGCCACCACTAACACTAAAGAAAGAGTTCCTGTCCACTGTCAGGGTTCCAGACAGCTCCCAGGAAAGTGCAGAATAGCATATCCTCGACACTGGTGCTACTGTATCAGAGGCAACAAGCATCTTCCAGGAAAAGCTTCCAGGTAGGCTTTTGTATCTCAAATTGTTAAATACTGTTGTATAGTAAAACAATTTAAATAAATATGTTACTTCTGCTTCACAAGACATTTTTGGGGGGATTTAAGATTGCTAAAGTTAACAACACATTCTGATCGATTAGATTAGGTTGGAGTTACCATCCAAGTTCTTGTTAAAAGTATAGTTAAAAGATAAAAGTACTACCCCCTGTGTTACAATAATTGTATTAATATTTACCTGAACTAGACAGAGGTCAAATATCAATGCACTTATTTTTGTACTGTGTAAGCTTTTAAATGAAATATTCTAATAGTTTGTATGTAGCATGGTTTTGAAATTAATGTAAAAATGAGCAAGCAATATTTGATGCCTAGAGGTGTCTGTAGGATGCAACTGCAGAAACACATGTAGACATCACTAATATGTAATGAGTTAAACCATGTCTTAGTAAATGCACATAAGTCTATATTCTTTAGTATCAGGAGGACTTGGAGGGAGTGATTTTTTTTTGGCTCCCGGCATTAAGCAGCAACACCCAGAGGGTCAGTTGAGTTGATTTTGCTATGTCAGTAGGTTTGTTAATTTGACATTGCATAAAAAAGGCACTATGGGGGTAGACTAAGTTTTAGCCAGTATACAAAAGCCTTGAAGGGAAAGGTGCAGAACATCCTTGGCAAAGCAACATGGTCTGTTAACTATGTCCTCCCAACCTGACAAATATTTGATCTCTTTAAAATGACACCAGAAAGACAGGAGGATATTGAAATCAGTCACTTTTTGCTCATGTTGTGGCATCATCCTGAGTGATGGTAATATGCTACTCAGTGTTACACTCATACCAGTCTGAGACACACAGTCTAAAAGCTCCATAATGCCTCTCTTCATATATTCCAGGGAGGTACATCTGAGGTAATTTACACCTACATGGACTATGATGGAATCATATGTGGTGTAATGACTTAAGTGCATATGTGATTTGGTGAATCCTGGCTCCAGATAAGCAACTAAGAGTTATCATCTTGTTCAACCTGGTTAGAGGGGCATCAGTACATCTTATAGTTGAGACCCCTATGATGATAGTCACGGGAACTGTGTTTGCCTGCCTTAAGAGGCTTAGTAGTGATTGGGGATCTACAGAGTGACAGAAAAGAACAATGCCTAACACAACACAGAGTGCCTTTGGGCTTGCTGAAACATAGCATTGGCAACAGGTGGTCTAGGCTATCTTTGTTGTTTAAGAAGATTGCATTTAAGTGCTTCAGCTTTTGTTAGTCTGTGTGTGATTTGTGCTATGTGAGGTGGGTGTTTGTATGGTTTTGATAACCTGATGTACATGTCAGAGTTTAGCCTCCAGTGTTATTGCAGAAGTACACCTCTCGCATACTATTGTCTGCCTCTTAAAGAATAAAGTGGTTGTCAGTAAACATAAGACAATTGCATTGTCTCAAGAAGCTCCTATCCACCAAGCTATCTACACAGACGTTAGGAAATTTCATATGCATACTGTCCAGTCCTTTGAGTGGTAAGCTACAGGGATGTGGTGTATTGTGGTTAGAAGGCTACTAACAGTAATTTGTTGGTGCAGACAAATAAGGGTGCTTTAATGGGGTAAATTATGTCAAACAACAATAAACTCTACTAAATTAAATGTTTACACATTACTGAATTTGGGTCTATATTAGAACATCGAAGTTTCAAAACTTCGAATGTTCTAATATCGAACCTTATTCAGTGAAAGCTGAAAACATCGAACATACAGAACAGCAAATTTTTTCTTAGGGAAAAATTTTGCTGTTCCAAAACACATACACACAACACAAGCACATCAAACAAACAGCAATCCACACACATACACCTAAAATCTTTCACCTAACCCTACACTAAACTATACACACACCACTAACTATTCACTTACCTTAACCCAAACCCTAACCCTAAGGTCCGTCACTATCACACACTCAGCTCACCCGGACCCTAACCCTAACTCATCTACCCCACCCTAACCCTCACATCTACACAATCTCACACTTACTTGACCCGCACCCTAAGTCACCTAACCCACCCTTGACCCGCACCCTAAGTCACCTAACCCACCCTAACCCTCAAGTCCACACAATCGTGCACATACCTAACCCGCACCCTAACCTTAACTCACCTAACCTGCCCTAACACTCACGTCCACACAATCGCACACATACCTAACTAACCCGCACTCTAACCCTAACTAACCTAACCTGCACTCAATTGCACACTTACCTGAACCAGACACGTAACTTTCCACCACAGAACTGAAAATACCGAAGCAACAGAAACAGACAACCGAATTCTTTCTCTAGGAAAAAATTCCATTTTCTGTTACTTCGATATTTTCAGCTTTCGCTGAATAGGGTTCGATATTAGAACATTTGAAGTTTTGAAACTTCGATGTTCTAATATAGACCCATTGAATTTTACTAAATCTGTAGGTATTAACACTTAACATGCAAACTAGCTGCTCTAAGCTTTGCTAGAGTGCAAGGTATTTGCTCTGTATTGCTGCTTTACAAGAATACTGATCCATCTACCTATTTAACTGAACAAATTACTTGAAACTTCAACAAGACATTTTTATTCCTCCCACAGGAATACATTAATCCAAGAGTCTCCTAGATCTGCTAGCTAAAGAGATTGTATCTGGACTAACCCTTTGTACTCTGTTTCCTGTTAGTCCTGTCACCATCTGGTTGACAGATGGGATACCAGACATGACTTGAGCGTTCTGGATTACCTCTGTTTTACAGTTTTGTGAGTTAGTAGATCTTGTCTGCTCAGGTGAATGTCAGTGTTGTTAAGGCTGTGTTATTTCAGGAGAATCATGTTTGTGTTTTTTTTTTCATTGTGTGCCAACAGTGATTTCTTTTGTCTGGGAGGACTTGGTTTTTGTGACCATGGATATACATACCAGGTTAAGTATTTATGAATGTTGACTTGGGCAGCCAGGTTGATGGCAACCTGACTTTTGACCACCATGTTACCTCCGTTGTACAGAAGGCTTTCTACATGGACAACCTCATAAGTAAGTGTATTTCATCCAGGAACAAGAAGGTCATAACATCCCTTGCACTCCCCCCATTATCAGACCCATTATTGAGTGCAAAGCCCCCTTTGGCATGTAGCTTGCCAAGCACATGCAACAGTTGGAGAAACTACAGAGTTTCCTGACCAGGAAAATCCAGGGACTCAAAAACCTATCCTATACAGATAGACTAAAAGCCCTGTCCCTGTATTCAATCTCATACAGAGTGCTCAGAGGTGACCTGTGTCTGGCATACAAGGCCGTCTCAGACTCAGTCTTGATGGAGTTGCTGCACATCTGTAAGTCAAACATCACTTGCGCAAACTGCATACAAGGTCTGAACCTGGTCTGTGACATTAACAGAACTGGGTGGGATAGATCTGTGTCCCAACAACTCACCCATCTGTGGAATAGAGTTCCTCTCCATGTCAAGCAGAGTACCTCACTAGCCCTCTTTAAGAAGAACCTGGACAACTGGAAGGGAAATAGAAAATATACCTCTGGGATCCCACCTGTGTCCCTGCTGAACAGGGAAAACAGGTGCTGAATTTGTGGGAACATGGGTAAAAGTCTTGGCTAGGCATATAAGGGCCTCCAGGGCAATAGCCTAGTATTGTCCTATTAACCTATGAATCACACTATTTGCCTCTGTGTTGTTCTTGTTTTCTGAATTTGAATAGTATTTGCAGATGTGATTTCTGATTCCATTAGCAGATGGCAGTGTTTTTTTGTTTATACCTTTGAGTGATGCATTTGTATTATGCTTTTGCCATTGTTTTATTGTGATAATTTTGATCACAATAAGGCATATGTTTGTTTATATTTTTGTTACGGATTTGTGGCTTAGATGAAGGGTAGATGTCAACTACGTATATTTTATCCTAGTGCTGTTTGTATCCTAGTATGTTGCTTGAGTATGGTCATGTGCTTCTGAGAACTTGTACTGTTTATATTTGTCTGCAGATACTTATGGGAAAAGCCTTTTATTTAGTGAAATTACCACTTGCAAAATTTTCTCCCACGAAAGCAAGAATTTCCTTTTTCTGATTTGTGCTGGCTTGTTTGTAGTTTGTTTCTATCTTTATAGTGCAGTGGAACTAGGAATTGTGTACATGCAACCTTGGTGCTATATATATATAATAAAATCTACTGTGTGTGTGTGTGTGTGTGTGTGTGTGTGTGTGTGTGTGTGTGTGTGTGTGTGTGTGTGTATGTGTATGTAAACACATACATACACACACACATATATACGTAAATATACACACATGTATCTATCTATATCTATATGTATATGTATATCTATCTATTTCTATCTATATATCAGTCCCTATCACAACACTGAAACTCAAATGGTCAAACACATTTCATTGAAAACTCATTTCACTGAAAAGTGTAGAAATGCACAGAAAGCATGAAATGGTGTCATTTCTTGTCATAGGAGTAATTAGGGAAGTGAGTCTAGAACTTGTGTGTGAAGTGTGATGGTCAGCATTATGTTGCACCCCCCCCCCAGATCTGTAGATGTGTTTGCTCTCAAGTACTGATTCAATGTGTAGTGGTATTTTTCTTTTCCTTTATGGTTGTGTGATCATGGAGTTGATGTGGGGGTTGCAAGTGGCTTACTCTCCTCCCCCCGCAAATATGTTTTTATGATATATTTCTTCTCATGGAGAAAATTTTAGTGAAATGAGTTTTCAATGAAATTATATTTCCATTTGAGATTCAGTGAAATGAAGTTTCAATGCTACGACAGGGACTTGTATACATATGTATATTCATACAAATGCACGACACACAGCCATACACTTGTGCATGTGCTCACACACATACCTAGTGCCCCAATAAGTACAAGAAAGAAGTATTCTTGGAAGACTGTAATGCCTTTCATTAAAAGAGATGAAAAAACATTAATGAAGGTGGAGATTTTTCTTAGATAAACTGCATATTTAATTTATGCGCTTTTTTTTTTCAATAAGATAATTTATTATTTCCTGGGTTTTGTTTAATGTTACATCACCAAAGACTGTAGATAGCGGATTAGATAAATGGTTCACTCAGAATACGAAATCTCACTGCTTCAATAAGGTATGAACTATATACCGGCACAGAAAGCAGAAATAACTGCTAGTGTTAACTGATAGTGTTACTGATTTAAAATTATTTACCAGCAATGTCACGTTGAAATTACAGTTTAAAGACTCTGAATGTAATAACAGTAATTTAAACAAGTTTCAAAAACCTAGCACCTATACTCCAACACTCCATTAAATAACTATATTTTAGGGATTTCTGAGAGAATTTGTGAAGATGAAATTAATTTGTTTGATGAGAGGAAGCAGGGGAAGTTATTTAGAAACTTAAGTAGAGATGAAAGCTTAGCACTTGCAACCTTATGTAATGACATCTCTGTTGTTATAAGGCCAGCAGATAAAGGTAGGCCCATAGTAGTTATGGATCGTGATTTTTATATTTATTCAATGAACTAAATGTTAAGTGATACTAAAACCTATGAAAGAGTGACAAGAGAGTATGTGGATAGAATGGTGAGAAAGGTGACTGACACCTTAATGTACTCTTTATTATGTGGTACTATCAGTATAGACTTTTACAATTATCTGGTCACAAGTGAACCTCTGATCCCTGTGATACAGGGTCTTCCCAAGATCCATAAAGATCTGTTGTTACCACCCATTCAGGCCCACTGTGGCTGGTAGGAGCTGCTGCACAGAATCATTATCAATCTTTATTGAAAAACACCTCAGACCTATTTTAGATAAGAATGTGTTTGTTCTTAGAGATACAGAGCAATTTTTAAATGATTTGCATAAGTTTGTGGGAGAATGTACTGATGTAGCCAACTGTATTCTTCTCACTTTTGATGTGCAGTCATTGTTTATAGTGATACCAAACACTGTGGGTATCAATATGCAGAAAAGCTATCTGTGAAACATAGCCATAATGAAATTAAGTTTATAGATTTACTATATCTTTTTATGGAAATTATACTTGAAAATATTTCACGTCTTTATGTTTGAACATACTTTATATCTACAGAGAGATGGTGCAGCTATGGGCACTTCCAGTGCCAATAGCTATGCCAATATTGTTTTGGCTCTATGGGAGGAAGAACACATTTTGATTGCACCTTATAAATGATGTTTTACTTTTTATTGAAGATTCGTGGATGATCTATTTATGGTATGGGAAGAGAGTGATGATGGATTATTGGCATTTTATGAATATATAAATACCAGCACCTGTTTCTTGAAGTTTAGTATGTATAAATCTTTCACAGAGGTAAATTTCTTGGATGTCACCATCTCACAAAGTTCAAATGGTCTACTGGACACTAGGGTGTTTAGGAAAACATGTTATTAAAACATGTTCCTACACTGACAGAGTATGCACCCCACACATATATTTAGAAATATCATTAAAGGTCAAGGGATGAGAACATCTAGGTTAAATGCCAGCAAAGAGGGCTTCTTATAAGAATTAAGTGGACTACAAAACAGATTTAAAGACAGGGGATATAATATTTAAAATGTTGATAATATCTTAGAAAGGGTACCAGATTTGAGGAGTACCCAAGGGAAACTCTGAAAGCCCATGGGACAGACCAGTTTAGCAGGGGAATATTCCATCTATGAGAGTACCTCTGGTCTACTCCAGTAACGTGAGACAAATAGAAGATATTGTGAGGAAACACTGGAAGATACTATTATTGGGCTCTGAGATTAGATCCATAGTTGGCAATAAACCTAATTTTGTTTTTAAGAATCAGAAATCTTTAAAAAGGATGCTATGTTACCCAAGAACAACTGAAAGATCTTTAGATTCATCACAAGTATATGGGACTTACCCTTGCTCTAAATGTAATTATTGTGGGTATATAGATACCTCTATTAAATTTAAACATCCAGACACAGGGAAACTGGAATTTAGAGTTTATGCAAACTGTTAAGACCTTTCATTTAGTATATTTGGCATAGTGTTAAACATGTTTACCTTTTTTATATAGGCAAAAGAAACAGAAGGTTACTTGACCAAATTAGGGCACATACTTATAATATTGAAATGTATTATCAGAATAATTTTTAAGAATAAGGGTGATGTGTAGAGCTGTAGTAACTACAGAGGGATTAAACTGATCAGTCACAGCATGACGTTATGGGAAAAAGTTGTGGAAGCTAGGTTAAGAAGTGAGGGGATGATTAGTGATCAGCAGTATTGTTTCATGTCAGGAACGAGCACTACAGATGCGATGTTTGCTCTGAGAGTGTTAATGGAGAAGTACAGAGAAGGTCAGAAGGAGTTGCATTGTGTCTTTGTGGATTTAGAGAAAGCATATGACAGGGTGCCTAGAGAGGAGTTGTGGTATTGTATGAGGAAGTCGGGAGTGTCAGAGAAAGTATGTAAGAGTGGTACAGGATATGCACAAGGGTAGTGTGACAGTGGTGAGGTCTATGGCGGGAGTGATGGATGTGTTTAAAGTGGAAGTGAGATTACATCAAGGATCAGCTCTGAGCCCTTTCTTATTTGCAATGGTGATGGACAGGTTGACAGATGAGATCAGACAGGAGTCCCCATGGACTATGATGTTTGCAGATGACATTGTGATCTGTAGTGAGAGTAGGAAGTGGGTGGAGGAGACCCTGGAGAGGTGGAGATATGCTCTAGAGAGAAGGGGAATGAAGGTCAGCAGGACTAAGACAGAATATATGTATGTGAATGAGAGGGAGGATAGAGGAATTGTGAGGATGCAGGATGCAGAGAGTAGAGGTGGCAAAGGTGGATGAGTTTAAGTACTTGGGATCAACAGTTCAGAGTAATGGTGAGTGTGGAAGAGAGGTGAAGAAGAGAGTACAGGCAGGATGGAGTGGGTGTAGAAGAGTGTCAGGAGTGATTTGTGACAGACGAGTACCAGTAAGAGTGAAAGGGAAGGTCTACAAGAGGGTAGTGAGACCAGCTATGTTATATGGGTTGGCGACAGAGGCATTGACAAAAAGGCAGGAGTCAGAGCTTGACGTGGCAGAGTTGAAGATGTTAAGATTTGCACTGGGTGTGATGAGGATGGACAGGATTAGGAATAAGTATATTAGAGGGTCAGCCCAGGTTGGAAGATTTGGAGACAAAGCCAGAGAGGCAAGATTACATTGGTTTGGACATGTGCTGAGGAGGGATTGCAGAGTATAATGTGAAAAAGATGCTAAGGATGAAGCTGCCAGGTAACAGGAAAAGAGGGCGGCCTCAGATATGGTTTATGGATGTGGTAAGAGAGGACATGCTGGTGGTTGGTGTGACAGAGCAAGATGCAGAGGACAGAAAGAAATGGAAACAGTTGATCTGCTGTGGTGACCCCTAACAGGAGCAGCCGAAAGAAGAAGAAGATTATCAGAATGAGAACCAGTAGAGGTAAAGGCTTGAATGATAAAACTTTCATAAAATCTAGTCTTAAAGCTAGGCATACATAAGTAGGATATAAATATGATGAGCTTCAATTGGCTTTTTATTTGCATAGAAAATGCCTTTTATATATATTTTTCATATGTATTATATACATTTTTCATATGTATTTTTAAAATCTTTTTTAAGTCTTATTTTTTAAGTTTATTTTTCATATGAATAGGCTTGTTACATGAAAAATCAATTGCTTGTTTTTACAATTTTATCAGTTGAAGGTGATATAAATATACAAGTTAATGCATGTCTGATGAAACAGTTTGTCCATCTGTGAAAGTGCTCACACATAAATGTTTTGAAATAACCTTGGAAACGTGGTTTATGTGGCCAGCTTCTACATTGGTTTGGGTGACTATCTTTTTTGTATTTGGAGTTAATGTTGCATTGGTTTTCATTGTAAGAGAGACTGCTATTAACTGAGATTTAAATTTATTTATTTATTTATTTTTCACCTCTAAAGCTTTCAAAAAGCCTTCAGATGTTAATCATGCCTATATTTTGTAGCTTCTGTTAGAGATTCTTCTTGTCTGGTTTTGAGAGACAAGATAAATATCAATGACTAAATGTTAAGAGTTACTGAAGGATCTATGTTATGTGCTAAAGAACAGTAAGATATATATTCCACAGAGTACTGAAAACTGGTGTCTTACATTTTGTATGTACACATGACCTTAAGTTAAGGAATAAACTCCATCTATTACTTAGGATATGAATATATACATATCAATCTCATAACTTTTGCCTGGTCAAAAAGAAGAAAGTGAATTGAAAAAGTACTAAATTTGCAATACAAAGGCAGCTATAGATACACAGCCAGATTACATAAAACCTACAAGGTAACAGACTTTTTTGGATTCATTAAGTGGCTCCACACAGTGTGTACAGCCACGCAAACAAGGTAAACACCATGGCATGCTACTTACAGCATAAACAGCTAACCAACTAATCCAAGATGGAGGAGCTGTTAAACATGCTATAAAGCAACTGTGTAGACTCTGTGCTGGTTTTCCCTGCAAATTCCAAAGCTTACTGGAATACAGCCACAGAAAAGAGTCTACATAGAAACAATGTTAGGGGCTGTTGTTGCTTTAATTCATGTGTATGTGCAACAGGCTAAAGTCTAAGTCTGCTGCTGCTAATAGGCCACAGCCAAGAAGGAGAAGAGTTTTCAGACCCTATTTAACATATCACAATCAACATGATGTAGAAATTGTAGAGCACTACAAGATGGATAGAGAGACATTACAGAAACTCTGCGACCTCTGTTGTCCTCAGCTCACAGCCAGGGCAAACCGACAGGAACCCATCCAAGATGGAAATTAAGGTATGTGTAGCACTAGAATCTTAGCTACAGGTACCTTTCAGAAACCAACAGGGGACATGTGGGAGAGTCACAAGCATCAACATCCAGGATCCTCCATCAATTCCTGAATGCTATGCTACATGTCAATGACCACATATATCGTCTCTGCACTCCTGAGGATAGGGTCAGAAACATGCAGGAGTTCTACCCTGTAGCACACTACCCTGAAGTACTGGGGATCATGGATTGTACACATATAGAAATTGAGGCACCACCCAGGGAGCAGTGAAGGCTGTACATTAACAGAAAGGGCTTGCACTCTATTAACTGCCAAGTCATGTGTAATGCCAAGGGAATCATCTTGAATGTGTGTGCTGGCAACCCTGGCAGTTACCACAACTGACATATCTGGCACACCTCAACTGTTCACTAGGGGATGATATTCCACAGAGTCATTTACTGGGGGATGCAGCTTATGTATTAGAACTGTGGATGATAATACCCATCAGAAATGCACACACACCTGCTGAAAAACTCCATAATGAGGCACACGTGTGTTGTGGGTTTGAGCTGCTGAAGTCGCGGTTCTGGTGCCCAGATACATCTGGGGGAGCCCTGCAGTACTATCCATGGACATGTACTACTGTATATTCACAGTATGTGCCATGTTACACAACATCATCCTGAGAAAACAGCTTCAGCAAAATCAGCAAGGGGAAGAAGCACACATACCGTCACCACAGCCACAAGCAGATGAGGGGTCAGAGGGGGAACCAGCAGCTGCTGTGGGTGTAGGCAGACAGACATGCTCAGTATGCCCTCACATTAGCTAACAGACAACACACAGCACAGTCATTCACTACCCATGGGCTTAAAACCTTCCTCCTACACGCAAAGATATAGTAACATTGATGCCAGGCAGCACTCACAACCTTTACATACTCATGCATTGACTGTGTATTGTTTGCATCATACAGTCTCAGCCATGAACTAAAACTGTTGAATTGCTGGACTTGCAAGTCAATGTTGAACCTGAAGTGCATTGTGCAATAATATGATTGACTGACATATCCTTGCATGTTGATACTTGGTAGTGTAAGCAAGTAAAAGGGTTATTTGTAAAAAAAATGACCTTAACATGTGACAGCAGAGACATATTTAACTTGTAAGTGTTCACTATTAAATAGTAGGCCTCAGGTGTCAGAGATTCACACAGTTATACCTCTCAAAAGCAGTGATGGTCACTGCATGCTTTCAGTTTGGCACCATATGTTTGTACTGGAAAATCATTAAAGACAGAAGTTAGAAAGTAATGATACACACATTGCAGTTTCAGACTTCACAACCCTCACAAGAGCATTAACAATAAAGATGGAAAACTTTGATGCTATCAACTGTCTAATACAAGTCAAAGGTATAATTACCAATTCAATATCAGAAATGTAGATACTAAGGAGTAAGCCAGCTATACACCCTGAGCATTAGGCACAAAGCTTATGTATTCTTGAATCCAAAAGATACAAAACATTTATCATCACTTGCCCAGGGTGTTGAGGGGGCAAGACACCTCAGCTGACAAAAGGTCAGCAAGTGTGTGTGAGAAAGAAAGAAAGCAGACAGACATTTAGATAAACCAACAAATGGGCCTGTGAGACAACACGACTTTTAAGCTGCACCACTGAACCATGTAACTGTTATCTGTAGGGGGTCCTCCAGGTTAAATTGGCTTGTGAGTGTCTGCATGAACACAGCCAAGCTCTGTGCTAGCTATACATCTTGATATGTTTGACAGGTGTGAGCAGTGCTTGGTAGAGGTGGCAGGTCATTGTTGCCATCCCCGTCCATGAAAAATGGCTCTGCCCGGATTTGCACTGGCTCATGCATGCCCATGGTCAGATACACTGCTTCTACCTGAATGTGACTGATGTCTGCTGGATGACCTCCCTTCATGAGTACATCAAGGACCATGACCCCATAGCCTGCCACATCTGGGGTGGACAGCTCACCCACTGACAGAGCAGTGGAAGTACTGCCACTATGGGAGCATGATTGGACATGGCCACATTGGCTAACAGCAGATGATGTGGCTGACTTATGCTTATGAAGATGTGCCACATCTACAATCCTAAACATTTTTCTGGAGCACCTATAGGAACATGCCTGTGGCTCTATGACAGTCATATACATACATTGAGTGGCACAGAAAGAGCCACCTGGATCAGGTGGAGGATGGACAGCAGAACTCCTCCAAGCATCCTTAACAAGGCCCTTGTGTGGTACCTAGCCCACACTTTGGTTACGACCAGAGACAACAGGTACTGAAGTCACAGTAACCACACTTCCCTGATCAATTTTCTCACACTCCACCTTGTCCAATATCTGTGGCTCATAGGATGGGTAGGCATAGGCCTACTGGCTGTGTCCATGTCCAATGGAATTTCAGGGGATGCCTTATGCCAACCTCAGTGTTCGATTCAACCTCTGCAACCCCCAACTTGTGCCTCTGTCTGGCCATCATCATCATCTGAGTCTCCTGATACTTTGACATCAGGTGGTAGAAGTCTCACACTTCCACTGGCAAAATCACCTGCGATAAGCAAAAACACAGGAAACATTAATACCTAAACTACTACACTCCAATATATGCTAACAAAATAACAGTGCTGCCACTATTAGGCAATACAGCAATATATGCAACAGTCCTGACATCAACATCATGCACTAAAATATTTATCTGAATTGCTCATCAGTACTGACAAAAATGTTTGGCTTACCATGTGGAGATGATGGTATCCTCTGCATGCTCGATGGTCCTGGAAGAAGTTAATTAAAAGGCAAGGACAACATCACAATTTTTGGGTGCCCTGAGCAGATATCCTTAGCAACTGTGGTCATATCAACAGCTGTGAGTAGCCAATATAAATTGTAATAAACTGAGCAGAACACAGATTCTGGAATACTTGGACTCCTGCATGTTAAGGACATGCAAGCATTTTGCATCATTATTTACTGTGAACGTGCTACTCAGATGACATGAATATGAAGACAGACGAGGGAACACTTTTACTGGCACAACACACAGTTCTGTCTGATGTCTATTATTATGCATATGTAACTAATTAACTAAACCTTACAGGGCAGGAAATGGGATACTGTGGCTTACCGACGAGAGAAAAGGGGAGGAGTAACTTGAGAAGGAATTGAATTACACAGAAGCCGTATCGCCATAAAAACATCTGTTATTTCAGCAACAAGTTGATATTTCTGGATATGTAACACATCAGCAGGAAAAACATTATTTATTTCTGGATGTGCAACACATCAGCAGGAAAAACATCTGTATATTTCTGGATGTGTAACACATCAGCAGGAAAAACATCTATATATTTCTGGATGTGTAACACATCAGCAGGAAAAACATCTATATATTTCTGAATGTGTAACACATCAGCAGGAAAAACATCTGTAAGAGGCACTGCAGAACAAAGTACAGTTTTGTACCTACCATAAATGTAGATGTCCGAACTGGATAGCATCTGCAGTCATAACAAATGGGTTGTCCTGTCGTCAGGCAGCCCTTCGGTCGGCCGGATTCCAAAGTCTGGGTCCGGCTTCGGCTGATGTCGCACTTCACCCGACGTCATCTCTGTTGGTCTTCGGGTATAAAGGCATCAGCCGACGCCATTTTCCTCAGTGTTTCTTGCCCCAGATGCCAGTTGCCCTCTTGGAAGGCTAAATTTTGGATAAATGCCAATGTTTCCAAAAAGTAGAAGGCAAACACAAAAAATAAGCATGTATGTACATATATACAAACAAATACACCATAAGAGACTCCCCCCCAGCTAGCTATTAGGAGGGTAAATACCCTAGGAGTACCACAGAGGGGAAGGAGGGAGGGCAATCCTGACTGCAGATGCTATCCAGTTCGGACATCTACATTTATGGTAGGTACAAAACTGTACTATGTCCTTCATGGATGCATCTGCAGTCATAACAAATGGGTAGAATACCATAGCCAAACTAAGGGAGGAGGAAGAAAAATTATGGTGTAGTTAGGATCCCTTGCAGTACAGCAGTGGCAAACCCTGCTCGGGATCTAGAGTATAGAGGTAAATTATAATGCTTGGCAAATGTATGCACGGAGGTCCAAGTAGCCGCCTCAATAATGTCCTTGGTTGCCACTCCTCGTAAGAAAGCTGTGGTAGTGGCTGTAGCCCTTGTAGAATGAGGTCTTATGTTCTGTGGAATTGGTTTTCCATGGTTGGAGTAACAGAATCTTATGCAATTTCCTATCCATTTGGAGATTGTCTGTTTGGAAATTGCTTTTCCTTCCCTTCCTGTTGCATAGGCTACAAAAAGCTGGTCAGTTTTTCTGTTACTTTTGGTTCTGTCCAGGTAGTAGCGTAACTGTCTATGTACATCCAAGGTATGCAGCATTCTTTCCCCCCTGTTTTGTGGATTGGGAAAGAAGGTAGGTAGGTGGATTGCCTGGTTTAAAGACACTCTGGATACCACCTTAGGCATAAATGTAGGATTAGTTCTCATGGACACCCTATCTTGATGGAAGATTAGGAAGGGTTGCACTGCCATTAAGGCCTGTAGTTCAAACCCTCCTTGCTGAGGTAATTGCCAGTAGGAAAGCAGTTTTCCATGACAGGTGTTGTAGATCTGCTGTTGCTGCTGGTTCAAACGGAGGGAGTGTCAACTTTTCTAGCACAAAGTTCAAGTCCCATGCTGGTAATGGTGGTTTCCTAGGAGGTTTTACATTCTTGATCCCTCTGAGGAACTGCCTGAGCAGAGGATGTGAAAAGACAGGTGGATCAAAGCTGTATTCTGCTGAAATAGCTGATGCATGTATCTTGATGGAGGAATAGGACAGGCCTGTATGTAGAAGCTCTGCCAAGTACTCCAGAATGTTAGCAATATCTATGTTCGACACATCTTTTCCTCTTTCAGTACTCCAAATGACAAACCTTTTCCATTTTCCTGCATAGTTCCTTCTTGTTGAAGGTCTGCGGGCTTCAAGGATAATGTCTTTAACCCTTTGGGAAAGGTCTGGGTTAGTTGCTGCTATGTGATGTTCCAGGCAGTCAGTTGCAGGGTTTTTAGGTTTGGATGCATGATGTTGTAGTTGTTCTGAGTTAACATCAAAGGCATCAGGGGTATTGACCACATTTTCTCCCGAGACATGCTCCTCAGCAATGGGTACCAGTGTTGTCTTGGCCAGTTCGGAGCTATCAGGATTATCCTTGGACGTTCCTCTTTGATTTTCAGTAGTACCTTGTGCATCAAGGGAAGAGGTGGAAATGCATATGCTGTCAGGCCTTTCCAGCTGAAGGATAGAGAGTCCACCTTCCATGCAAGTGGGTGGAATGTCCTTGTGCAGAATTTTTGAGCTGGTGATTGAGTGGGGAAGCGAATAGATCTATTTGTGGCATTCCCCATTTCTTTGTGATGGCCTTGAAGATGTCCGGGTGTAGCATCCATTCGTGAGCATCCGAGGTGGTTCTGCTTAACATGTCTGCTAGGGTGTTCTCTTTTCCCAGCACAAATATTGCCTGTAACTGGATGTTGTAGCTGAGAGCCAGATTCCAAAGGTCCAAAGTCATTCTGCATAGGGGGTATGAATGAGTGCCTCCCTGTTTGTTGATGTACCACATGACTGTGGTGTTGTCTGTCCTTATCATCAAATGGCCTTCTTTGAGGAATGGTCTGAATTTTTGGATTGCCAGTTTTACTGCCAGCATTTCTTTTTGGTTTATGTGCAGGTGCAGCTGGTCTTGAGTCCACAATCCTTGTATGCATTTGTCCAACATGTGCGCCCCCCATCCTAGGTCTGAGGTGTCCGTTGTGATGGTTTGGCTTGCTCGAAAGTTGTGGAAGGGTAAGCCTGGGTTTGACTGGCATGCTTGAGCCCACCATAGGAACTCCTGTTTTAGGCATGGGATTAGTGGTATTTCTGTTTCTAAGCTGTGCCTGTGCTGAGACCATAAATTCTTTAGGTACCACTGTAGCTTTCTCATATGCAGTCTGGCATGTGGGACCAAGATTATGCATGATGCCATGAAGCCCAAGGCCTGCAGAACTTTTCTTGCTGTTAGTTTGTTCTGCTTTGTTAATGCCAAGAAGTAAAGAGGGAGCTCTTTTTGTTTTTCTGCAGTTAGGAATGCCATTTGTTTTACTGTGTCCAATTCCGCGCCCAAGAATGTTCTTGTTTGGGATGGTATCAGCCTTGACTTTTGTAAATTGACTGTGTATCCCAGGGCTTGTAGCAAGTAAATGACCCTTTGTAAATCTGTTGTCAGCTTGCTTTTGTTGTCCGCTTGTAACAGGCAGTCGTCCAGGTATGGATAAATTTGGATTCCCTGTACTCTGCAGTGAGCGATTACTGATGCCAGGCATTTTGTGAATACTCTGGGCAGTAGATAAGCCAAAGGGCAATGCTGAGAATTGATAATGCTCTGATCCTGCAAGAAATCTGAGGTATCTTCTGCAATTTGGTCGAATGGGGACGTGCAGGTATGCCTCCTTGAGATCTAGAGTTACCAGCCAACACTCCTTGCCCAGCATGGGAAGAAGTTGCTGTAGGGTCAGCATTTTGAATTTTGGGACAATGATGTATGTGTTTAAGATGGACAGGTCGAGAATAGGTCTCCAACTTTTCTCTTTTCTTGGCACTAGGAAGAGTCTGGAGTAGAATCCTTTGCCCTGTTCTGTTATTGGTACTCTTTCCACAGCTCTCATCTTTGTTAATTCCGCTATCTGCTGCAGAGCTTCTATTATTTGATTTGGAGGCAGGTATGGCAGTCCTCTTTTACTGGTAAGGTGTGGAAGTGGAACCGGTAGCCTTGGTCTATGGTTTGCAAAATCCACTTGTCTTTTGTGATATAGTGCCAATTTTTCGAAAATAAGCCTAACTTTCCGCCTAATGGTGCTGCTATTTGCTCCCTGGTAGGCGGAGTCAGAGCCAAGTCACTGTGATTGTCCTGTTGCAGTGGCAGTGGTTGTGTCTGTGCCTCGGTTATTGCCTTGCCACTGTCGTCCTCTGTAGGCACCTCCTCTGGATTGATTTCTGCCTCTAGAGCGTCTATTCCTGCCCCTTTGGGATCTTGTGGAGTCAGGAAAGGACCAATTTTTGGCAGGCCAGTTCCTGCTAAACCTTGGGGGCTGAACCTGTAAGAAATCTTTAACTGTTTGTACAGATTTTGCCTTTTCTTCCATTTTCTTCATTACCTGCTGGGCAGGTGTACCAAATAGACTGGCCTTATCCATAGGAGCATCTAATAGCTTTGCTTTAACATGATCCGGTAAGACCTGTTCTTTCAACCATGCATGCCTTCTTATCACTGTGCCAGTCATGGCTGATCTAAATGAAGCCTCCAGTGCATCATAGCCACATTTTAAGGAATGGTTACTAACCTGTTGGATGTTATTCACCATTTCTAATACATATTTCTTATCTAAAGATTCATCAGAGGACAGTTTTTTAGTTAACTGATCAAGCATAAACTCTTGGTATTGGATCATATGAAACTGACAGTTTAAAGCTCTAGCTGAGAGAGTAGCAGAGGTGTAAACTTTTTCCCCCCATCTCTCTAAGGACCTGGATTCCCTTTCAGAAGGAATAGGGTTTTTTGCTGTGGTCGAGGCTACTGCCTTAGGCCCCTGGGATATAGTTTCGGGGTCTGCAAGTGGGGCCTTGTATAGGTGGTGATGAGTGTCTGGCACCCTGTAAAATCTATCTGGTTTGGCAGGGGCTGGAGGTAAAGAATCAGGAGCAGTGCAGACATCATTAAATGCATCATCCACAACAGGCAGTACAGGAGGTATAGCTAAGGGCCTATGTTGTGGTAAGTGCAAAAAAGTCCTAAGCCTTTTCCTTGAATCTGAGAAATCTTGACCCTGCCATTGGAATTGTTCTCTCATGGCATGTAAGGTTTCCCCAAAGGAAAATTCCTCTGGTGGAGAGGCAGCTGGAATGGATTCTTCAGCATCGGAATCTTCATAAGTAGAAAAAGGAGCCTCTGGCTGGTCTGTAATGTCCGAGTCATCCGCAGAATCATCAGAGGACACTGGCTCGGGGGGCTCTGCTCTAGGTCTCTTTTCTGGAGGCTGAGAGGCCCTGTCTGGGTGAGATTGGGATCCCCTAATTAAGGATATTAAATCTTCTGCCAGAGTAAGCATTTGTGAACTAGAAGTGGGCCTGTGTGAGGGGGGGCTTAACAGGCACTGAGTTAGCAGATTTGGCTGCTTTAGCCCTGGCAAAGGCCTTAATAGACATGGCTGCAGGAGGCCTAGCAGCACCACGTGCTGGGGTAGAGACATCCAAAGGGATGGTGTCTGATAAATCACTAGGAACCACAGTTGTAGGCAAAATTTCTGAGGCCGATTCAAGTAAGGTAGCAGGAGCCTCAGTAGTAGTCATGGATTCGGCTGAAGATTGACCAGTTTTCTCGGTTTCGGCCGAAACCGAGACACTCGGGGCTTGCTTAACCGTGGTTTTGGCCGAAACCGCGGACTGCGAGTGTCAGTCTTTTTCTTTGCGTTTTTTTAACAATTTGGGTAGTCGGAGGATCCGATGGCATAATGTACGCAAAATCTGAGCCGAAAAACTGTTCAGCAAACTCCGACCAACGCCTAAGCGTTCGTCGGTTGAAGGAAGCACAGGCCGAACAGGCTGCTACGTCGTGGTCTGGGCCTAAGCAAGGCAGACAGTAAGAGTGGAAATCTTTATGAGGTATTTGTTTCCCACAAGTTAAACAGTTATTGACTTTTTCTGACATCGGCTGAGGCAAGAAAGAGTCCCCAACGGGGTACTTAGCTTTTTAGAAGTCTTCGAAGTAGTATTCGGTAGCAGTAATCTCTGGATCTGACCGACCGGCACTTGCGAACAG
Organism: Protopterus annectens; assembly: GCF_019279795.1. NCBI lineage: Eukaryota > Metazoa > Chordata > Ceratodontiformes > Protopteridae > Protopterus > Protopterus annectens. The sequence goes on along the minus strand of NC_056739.1, from coordinate 248,910,605 downwards.
CTTCTGCTTCGGGCGCCACGCGGCAAGAAAGACTGAGGAAAATGGCGTCGGCTGATGCCTTTATACCCGAAGACCAACAGAGATGACGTTGGGTGAAGTGCAACATCAGCCGAAGCCGGACCCAGACTTTGGAATCCGGCCGACCGAAGGGCTGCCTGACGACAGGACAACCCATTTGTTATGACTGCAGATGCATCCATGAAGGACATCAACTGATACTAATAGAGAAGCCTCTCAAAATTAGCACTGCTTATCTGTTCTTCCATTCTAAGTGAATCGAGATGAGATGCGACAGTTCAGCCATGGGCATTATAATCCCAACGACTGCCGCAGTATGGGGAAAGTATAGCTTTAGAAGAAAGCAAGCTCTGATCAGAATGTCTGCTCCCAGAAGGACATTGAGGGTTACAAACACAGGAATATTACTAGTGACTTCTACTTACTGATGAATACAGATTAGCAGTATGTAGAAATTCATGAAACGATAAAAAAAAAGTGTTTTTTTTTTTTAATTTTTCCCATAGTGGTCCTTTAAGCCCATATGGTATATTCCTGATGGTTCCACATATAAGGGGACATTTGTTTTTCAAATGAGACATTTCTCTTGAGTGCACTCTGACTGACACATTCAAACTAAGTGTTTTTTCTAGTTAGATGCCACACTTTAAAAGAACTCCATGGCATTAGTGCTTATTTTAACATTTATTATTGAATTTCCACCTTAGCAATTATAGTTCTGTTTTTTATCCTACTTAAGTTTTTACTTGTAGATTTATATACGTGTTCATTTTATAAATTGTTATTGACAGACCTGATGAAGTATTCATTTGATACAAAAGCAATCTTTGATAAAAGTGGTTTTGTTTATATTTATTAATATTTATGCTGATAGATGTCCAGTGGTAGATATTTTTTGTTAGTTAACTAAGAAACTAATAAAATGATTAGCTAAGTTTGGATTATTTGGTTAGCCTATACAAAGTGTTAATAAACTGGTCTTAGATTGTAATTTTTCTCTAGCTTTCTAGTTTCAGTTTTAGGTAGCACAGTCTCTGATTACACTATGCTATCAAGGGGGAAGGGGGACTTGGCTAAAGGAATGAGTTTAATACTTTTATTGCTCTTAACAGAACCACCCTCTGTAACTACTCCCGTGCTCTATACAACCTGATTATTTATAAATAAGGAATGTTTTTGATGCATTTCATTACACTCAACTAGGATCGCTTGTTTGTGTGTTTCAATAAGGACAATCCATTTTTAACTCAACTGTGGACTACCTACGGTTATCTATTTTATTATTTTGTAGAATGCATTTCACAGTTACATTTTTACTAATAAACTAGGCATTTAACATAATTTAGAAAGTGAACATCACACCCCTCCACATAGCAGCGTTTCTTCTTGGCTTGTTTTTGACCCAATATAGGTTGCATACTGGGTTTTCTGAGACTTTGAAGGATACCACAGATTTTTCTTTTTATAATCCAGATTCACTAGCATCCCATTCTCTGAATCTATGATTAGCACCTATTTTCTATTGCCATCACCACCTCCTTCCCCCTAAATTCATATTTATTTTTCATTGTCTAGGGACTGTCCCTGCTACCTCTTATTTTCATATCCCAGGGTCACCAGCATCTTCCACCCTGAGTCCATTATCAGTGCTTATCTATAGCTTCTGCTTCTCCCACATCCTGAATTGATATTTATTTTCTATCTGCCACGGTCACTACCTCCTTTCCTACCATTTAATATTCAGTGTTCATAGACCTGGGCCACCAGTACATCTTCATAATCCATGGTTAACTTGCCACTTAAATGACTGGACAGGTTTTTAAAGGTTACTGTTACTGCCAAACAGCTCTAACATCAGGGATTTCTTCTTGATATCAAATAACTGTTTGTGGTTTTTCCTATGGTCCCTCTGTTTATGCTTTTTTTTGCATTACTGTGGTTGCCTCTCTACTTCTGAGGATCTGCTATTTCATTGTTAAATTCAGTTACCATGCAAATACTGATGAACAAAAAGCCAACTGAAACTGAAAAAGTGACTTAGTATAAAAACAAAATGCGGATCAGCTGTAGAAAAACATGAGGTTGTACAACCTATGGAAAAAGAAACACTTCCAAGAACATGCTGTCATGTGCACTTGCATGTTGAAAAGGAAATAGCATTTCCTCTTATGCTATTCAGCCTCCGAGTTCATATAAGTATGAAGCTGGATGTGGGGACAGAGGAGGCATGCATCCCTAAGTGCAGTTCGTTTTGTTATGTTGTACCATATGCATGTGCTTGGCTTGTTTCATAATGCTTTTTTTTTGGTGCTGTGAATTCTCAATGAGAATCTCCGTGATAAATTCTCACTGCATGAAGTGTTTGTTCTGGGTCATGGATGGAAAAGCTCTACAAGGATAAGACTCCTTACCCCATGCCCATTCCAGTAGCATAGAGGGATAAAGCAGACTACAGCTGAGTCGACCCGGGTATGATTAATGGCTCTGGCAACTGATGAAGTGACAGAGAGGGATGAGTATGCCTATTACAGGTGGAAGGGTGTTTATTGCCGACACTTCCTTAGGGGAGACAAGGTTCAAAACTGGGAGTTGCTGCACTTACTATTTACTTATAAACTCTTGCTTAGGCATGTGAGCTCTATACAAGTTCATGCTTTTACAAATAGATGCATGACTTAGCTAGACAAGTAGCATTATAATTAAAGGTATAATAAAACATATGAAAGCATTTAATTTGACGTAAATTGGATAACAAGTCATGACCAAAAATAAGTCATGCAATTTGGGGTATTGTTTTTAGTTCAAAACATTTTATTATATGTAAAAGTAAAAAGCTAAGAAAAGGCCCATAGCCCCTAAAATCTGTGCAGTAAACCACAGGTAGTTATATCACTGAATGAATAAAAATAAACAACAATACAGTTAAGATGAACTAAAAGGAAACTTTATTGAAATACTAAAATGAATGATGAGAGTTTTTCTTTACTAATCTATTTTCAAGAGTTGTAGACTTCTTCAAATCAATGTCAGAGTAACAGTGTTAACTAAATGGTACTAAACTCATTACAATTCAGCATTTTTAGTAAAAACTAGCTTTCCACCCCCAAGTTTAAAGGGCGATGCCCTGGTCAGTCATATTGTAGTCAGGATAATAGTGGTAACGGGGTCTGTCTGAGGTGGGGTGGGTGTTTCAGATCAGCAAAGAATGAAAAAGGTAGTGGGAACAGATGCTGGCTCCTTACTCTTGAAAGGGAAAAAATATGTGGATTAGTCAGAGTGGAGGCTATTTGATTTCATCCATATGGTGGGCTTCATCAGATCAAGTGGCCTAGAGGGAAGAACCTTGTGAGGGCTGCAAAAACTGTGAAGGTTTGTGTATTTATTACTTTTATTTTATTATATGTAACTTATGGTCATCCTAGGTATTTTAATTCTTTAAGTTATTTTGTACAAACTCTGCTTTTTTGCAAGAAACTTCAAGGGAAGCTTTATCTATCCAGTCTGTTGTTTTGCAGTTCTCTCTCCCCATCCTATAGGGTTGGTTTACTCCGCTAGTAAAACTTGGTAAGGACAGATATTTATTGAATAATTAATTTCAGTTCTATCCTTTTACTTTTTTGTAGGAATGAAAATGTAAATTTTAACTGAGCATTACTATACATAAACAATGATTACCCCCTTTCTTCACATTCTTTTTCACCACATTGCTGAGAACAGACTTTTTTCTTGGCTCTCTATTGAAACGTCATCAATGTCAGCACTCAAAACGCTGACTGCCGATAAGCCGAAAAAAAAAAAAAAAGACAGAAAACCTGCAGAACTGTGAACTTCAAAAATCACTCTTCTACTTTAAACTCATTTTGCAAGAAGGGAGCAAGCCATCTCCTAAATCCCCACGCCCCAAACTTATATATATATATATATATATATATATATATATATATATATATATATATATATATATATATATACCAACTCAGAGATTGTCATATATCAGAGAAAAGGTAATATTCTAAGAAATGGCATCTAGGACTTGATCACATGCAAGTCCAATCTTCTGGCCATTCAGTCTCCATCTTTTGGGACTTAGCAAAATTCCCAGATAATATCTAAAAACACAATTAATATGATCTGCTCAACTCATTGAAGTTCTGAATATGATTAAAAGTGCACTGAAGAATGAATGAACGGCAAAAGCAGTCTTGTATGCATCCCTCAACATGAACTAAACCTTAAGATTACATAGACGAATCAGATCATGGTTCTGTTCACTGAAAAGCAATCTATACCACTGCACTGGAAAATGAACACAGATTTGTGCTTACTCCATCACTACTAGTTAATAAAAATATGGTGTTATGATTATCTTACCGGGGGTCTAAGTTGCTGGAGAAGCTTTAAAACTTCCATCAGCCTCTGCTCAATCAGGGATAGATGAAGTTGTTCCTTTTCTACTGTTTGCAGCTTATTTTTCATTATTTTTGCTTCTTCCTTCTTCAGCTGTAGCTCTTTCTCCACAGAATTCATCTAAGAAAACAAATAATGATACATGGCATTATGATACATACCTACACAGTGGTTGTGATTGGAGGTAGCACAGCTATGCAGCCTGCATCCCCGCTTGTGTGATAATAGCAAGCATAGTCCTGAGAGCTCCATGCAAATCAGTTGTGGTATAAAAAAATGTCAACACTTTTAAATTACATTTACTGCATTACGTACAAGCTCAGGTGAACTTTTTCATATATATTACTGATGCACACAGTTTTCAAAATTCACTTTTGACATCGAAATGTCATTGAATTAAATAAGTTGTGTGTGTGTGTCTGTGCATTTTGGCTACAGGTTCAGTACAGGAGTAGGCAAGCACTTCCCTTTGCATCCTATGAATTTATGAACCTTTGGTATGTGGGTGTTCATTAATCTCTACTCACGATGCTTTCTGTAATCCAGTGGGTCCATTAGTAAGTTGAAGTGGTATGAAACAATGTCCAAAATTTGAAATGACATTTATTGCATTATATACAAGTTCAGGTGATCTTTTATATATTCAGTACTGATGCACATTTTTACATGTAAAGGTCACAGAATTAAATAAAGTGTGTGTGTGTTGGTGCTACATTCAGCACAGCAGTAGGTAACCACTTCCTTTTGCACCTTTAAGTGTGTGTGTGTATGTGTGTGTGCGTGCGAGTATGCATCTTTTGGCGTTAGATTTTGCACAGGAGAATGTGACCACTTCCTTTTACACCTTTGTTATCTGGATGCACATTCATCTCTGTTGACCATGCTTCCAGTTAATCCCATGGGCCATTTAGCTAAGCTGTGGAAAATTACATCAGTTTGAGCCACAGCTGATTAACAAGAGGCTGTTACAAAAATAAAATTATTTTTCTTGCTAGCCATGGCAATTCCATGGGTACAAAGCATTGCCTTGTCACCTCATAGTTAGACCAACTGTAAGTAATAGAGTTAAAGTTAAAAATGATAGCTATGCTACAGAGAGGACTTGCAAATGCAGCACCCTGGCAACACTCTAAGAAAAGGTACCCACTTCAACCGGTAAAATGTTTCAATGAACTGGCTACTTCAAGGAAAACCCTATAGTCTAATTTTTATATATATATATATATATATATATATATATATATACACACACACACGCACACTATATATATATATATATATATATATATATATATATATATATATATATATATATATATATATATATATTCACATACACACACACACACACACATACATACACATCCACACACACATGTATGTATATATATATATATATATATATATATATATATATATATATATATATATATATATATATATCTATATATGGGAGCCCTTTATTTGATCGAAATTTCAAATGTTCGACACCCATATGACCAAACATTTGAAAGGCGACAAATGATAGCGGAGATCCCACTACAGTACAGAACTGGGAGATTCCCCTTTCCTGCACTGTAGTGTGACCTCAGAGTGAGAATATTTAAGTAGCAGGTAGTGTAGTGGGTGCAGCCCTCCACGTGGGGGGTGCAGGGTGGCTTCCTCCCCTGCTCAACACTGTTTTAGCAGTTTGCACTACTATTTAAGGTTGTTGGCATTTCAAACTGTTGGCCATATGGTTGTTGGCATTTTGAAATGTCGGCAATCTGAAGTAGACACACATATATATATATATACATATACATATATATATACATACATATATATATATATATATATATATATACACACACACACACACACACACACACACACACACACACACACACACACACATATATATACGTATATATGTTTTTTTAAATAAGGCACTAATCATGTCAGAAAGTACTGGAGTGAATAAACAAGTTGACAACATGAAGAATGCCACATTAATGAGCTTTCACAGTCATCCCTAATACAGATTAGCATAAGAAATTGTTATTGTGTCAAAACCAGGAGATGGCAGTATTTGTCCCAGCTTGATTTTTGGACCTCAGTTGTAGGAAAGATTTTATTTTACTGCAAGTAACAGCGCAGTTTGCATATGCCATGACAAACACATTGTTTTTAAGATTACATGCTATAGCCTAACAATAAAGGAAGAGTCACAAGAGCAACCCCTCAACAACCAAGATAAACAGTAAATGTTTGAATTACCAATAAAAAAACCCTTCATTTCTTACTTACGTTTATGCACACCACATGATCCTTGTAAAAGGGAAGTTGGTAGACATCCTTTTGTACAGATTGCTATGTATTGTCAGGGTCTTTCTCATGTACACCTGCTTGGGAGAATTTTTCTTCATTATATGTCACCTGTTTATTTTTATTTATTTATTTATATCATTTGTTTACCGGGAACGTCCGACTTGGAACAAAGCCAATTTTCAGTGGAGGACCAGGGAAAAGTGCTTCAGACGCATGTCTTTATAACATGGGAGGAAATTGGTGTACCCTGAGAAAATCCACACGATCACAGGGAGGACATACACACTCCGCAAAGAAAGCACTGTAGCTCAGAATCGAACCGGAGAACCTCTTGCTGCTAGGCGACAACACTACCGCTGCACCACTGTGCCATTTATACGTCATTTTAATGTATAATAGGCTTATATTTTTGGATTCTTCATAACAAAAACTTCAAATCCTTCTGGCACTGTGCTCTCAGACTCCTGAATTAAATATTTCAGGAATAAATGTCTTCAGTATTTCCATTTAAGAAATCTTAACTTCATCTGTAAGTAATATTTCAGAATCAGCATAGTTACACATACACAACCAGCTGGACTGGTAAAACAAAATGTTTGCAAAAAGAGTAGAAGAACTAATCCCATAATCTGCAAAACCTGTTAAATGGAAATAACTAAAGGCTTTGCTCTTTCAATAGACGTGTTTTGAACTGCTCCATAACTTAGCAAAGAATGTAGATTAATACTCTTCAGCTCTGGTTTTAGTTTATTTTCTATATATTTTAGTTCTATGAAATTAATTTGATCAAGTGATGCATATGTATGTCTTCTTTTAACTTTGGCTGCCTTTTGATGTCTGATGCCAAGATGAGCTTTTTGACATAAGGATATACTGCAGAGGTAATAAAACGAATGTCATGAAATGATTATTCACTTTTAGAAAGAAATGCAGATAAGAGGAGTCTTACTTTCATTAAACTAAGCCTGTTTAAAATGCTTTTTTAAATTGCTCACAACAGTCATTTGATAAAAGCATTACTGTACGTTTAGCAAACATACAAGCCTACAAAGGATGTATTGTTTTATTTGTTTAAGGTATGTGCCCTTTTCCAGCTATAGCCTTATTGCAGTACAAATCAGAGGCAGAGCACAAACAATGCAAGTCTGTAAACAAAAATACCCCCATATATGATTTTAATCCAGAAAGGCTACAGATATTAGTTTGGAAGGGAATTTTTGTGCATCTTGCAACTTTGACTAAATCCTTATGTAACATACTGAAGCCCGACCTACTCTAACCCTCCCAGGCAATCAGAGTTCATACATAAATTCATGCAACAATCCTCACAATGCATTTATAACACAAGTTTTTCTTTATGACCCAAATGTAGCCTTCTTTTGTAAAATAATTCTGCAGCAGCTAGAATGTGGTTTGGTACAGTTGCTAAACTGACATGTACTCCATTTATTATATATTTTTAATTATAAGTCATGTAACTGAATATATGAAATGTGGCAAAACATGTCCACTGAATCATATTACAATACACAATTTTTTCATTCAGCTGTTAGCAAGTTAGACACCAGAAAGAAATGTTTACCAGACTAGTGTATAATTTAGATGTCTGTCTCATAACCACAAACTTACTGAGTGATTATTCAAACAATAATTCACTTAAATATGTAGGCATAGGGTGTGCCTCATAACATTTTTAAAGCTGTTTATGTTTTTTAGGTTTCTGGCTTGAAATTCTGCTAAGATAGGCAGTCTAGTCAGCCTGATATATTGTTTAAAATAACATGTTTTTTTTCAAAGCCTATTGCTAAATACCCCTTAATTAAATAGTTTTTCTATTTCTTTCTCTCTCTCGTTTTTCTTCTCCATTACTTTACTTCTCCAGAATGATACTCATCACCTGCCGAACTTCAATGCTAATAATCCCCAATGATGTCACAGCTCCACCCCACCAAACACCCTCACACCGCTACACATCAGTAACATCCACCACCAACCTACCTCAAAAACAAAAGTATTTCTCTAACATTTCAACTCACCTATTTCCCCGTCCTTTCCCTTACATTTACAACACCAGAAGAGCAACTACTTTATCTTCCAAACCACATATTATGCCCTTAACACCAACCCCCACTTCAAAATACAACTCATTGTACTCTTATCTAATCCTCATCCTACATGCACCCCAAACCAAGGTTCAATTGCAAATGCAATCCAAAAAAAGACACTAAAAACCTAAATATTATAACTTTTAACTTAAGTATATGCAACAGGATAACACCTTTGTACCTGGCTAGAACACAGCATACCAAATATACTAGCTCTAACAGGAACATGGCTAAACCCTAACAAAAAATATACAGAAATAAAACCCTCCAGCTATGCCATACATAGAATAGATCGACCAGAAAAAAGGAGGAGGGATAGCCCTTTTATATCCTTCCATACTTAACATTATCCCCTATTCCAAAAGTATACCCACCTTCTCCAAAGCTGAGATACTAATAATGTTCCTGAACCTCAACAATACAAAATGAATCTGTATAGTTGTGGTTTATATTCCACCAGGAAACAATACACCTCTGTCCTAGATGTTATCTTATCTCGGACACCAGAAAACATCAAACAAGAAACACTTATCCTAGGTGATGTTAACATTGATTGCCATTCCATTACAACTGACTAGCCCAACAATAATATTAACCTGTTTGGCTTCACATGACTGATCACAAGCCTAACAAGATACAACACAGATTTCTCTTGCCATTCTACGTTGGATTGGATTCTAGTGTCTTACCCAACAAACTTCTCTACCTCAAGTGCATGCACTGTCTCACTTAGTGACCACCTTCCCACAAATGCCATCAGAGCTAGTAAACAATATATAAAAACACACACACTGAAATTACTTAGAAACAAAACTAAATTCAGTCAACACATAGTTAATGACTTACTCCATAAGACTGACTGGAAACCCCTAAAACTGCTACCTCTCAATGATGCTGTCCAACACTTCATCTCTACCTTCCTCAAAATTCTTGATACTCTAGCACCTCCCACAGACACCCCATGGATAACCATTGAATATATTAACCTAATGAAACAAAGATATCAAGCCTGGAAAAAGTGGAAACAAAATAAAACAGAACAAAATATTCTTTCTTTTAAAACATGCCACAATAATATAACTAAACTAGTGAACAAAACCAAAATATCCTACTATTCTCACCTCCAGCAATATAAATATAATCCCAAAAAGTTCTTGCACTCAATATCAAATCATCTCAAGCCTGGCACAAACAAAGAACACCCCCCTTCTCCCAATGCCTCCCCAACCCTCATAGCTGAAGAATTTAATAAACACTTTAGAAAATCCATATCTGACCTACTGTCTACTAACACCAACATACAACCCCTGATGTACTTTCCAACTCTAATAACTCCTCACCATCAAGCTCAGACCATATAGTTAACAACCAAAATAACCAAAACAAAGCTAACCTGACCTCTTTCTCCTTTCAGCCTATATCCATTTCACAAATCAAAAAATTACTACTCAAACTAAAACCCAGCTCCACATCTACAGATCATCTCCCACCATTATATCTAAAAACTCACCCAGACTCAGTTGCCTATCCATTCAGCATCCTCATAAATAGATAACCGACTGAACTGACAGTCCCTACCATATGGAAACCATCACATAAAACCTCAATACATAAAGGAGGAACTCCATCAAAATATCAGACGTTTGACTCATATCCATATCTCCTATATTCAAAATTCTTGAAAGGTGTATCCACCAACAGTCACTGCAACACCTACTGCAGAACAATTTGCTTACTCAAACTCAACACAGTTTCCGACTGGGACACAGCACTTCCACAACTTTATTATCTTTTACTGACACCATAAACAGGGCCAGAGACAAAGGGAATGTTGTGTTCACAGTTTTCCTGGACCTCTCTAAAGCCTTTGGCATGGTCTCATACCCCTTACTCCTTAATATCCTTTCTAACCACAGTACAGTGGTGTCAAAGCTACCTACATGATTGGAAGCAAGCCATTAAATGGTCAAACCAACTTTCCTGAAGAAAACACAATGGCCAGCACAATATTGTCAGCAAATCAATTTGTTTTAAGCATTCAAACATATAGTCTGGTTTAGTTCTTTACTTGCATAGGAGTGGGACAAACCAACTTTCCCCCATCTCTATAATCCAACAGGAGTCCCTCGGGGCTCTATCCCAAGTCTCCTACTGTTTAACATTTTTACTAATAATTTACATACCGATTCTTCCTTAGGAACACTGATTCAATATGCAAATGACTCCACCATAATCTGTACCTCTCACACTCTTTCAGAACTACTCACTAATACTCAAAAATCTTTTACTGCCACTGAACCCTGGCTAACAGATGCTTAACTCTTCTTAAACCCCCCAAGGAACAAACCTATGATCTTTTACCCCAAAAATATCATTCTTAGCTCCGACCAATTTAACACCTACTCAGCTGACACCACCATAATTTGAAAGAGTACACAAAACTAAACTACTTGATGTAATTGTTGATGAACTCAACTTCGAACTACACATCCAGCAAAACCTAAAGAAAACATAAAAAAATTTGGACTTAATCTACAGAAATAGGCAATTCCTTATCAGTTCTACCAATATTACCCTTGCAAAAACATTCCTACTGCCATCCCTACTTTATGGTTCTAGCATAGTCACAGACATGAAAACCTCCACCAAAACAAAAGTGGAACAATACTATAACAAAGCTGCAAAGTTCATTACTAACCGCAAACATCATATACATCACTGTAAATCACTATGTGAAGTATACCGGCTTGAACTCCAAACCCAACTAACTTACATCCAACTATCTACAATACATAACCTAATCTATAAAGCCCAATCTATAAAGCCCTGCACTAGACAAGCTCATCAAACACTACGTTCCTAACAGATCCCCAAGATCTGAAGGCAAAAGTCTGCTAGAAATCTCCAAACCTTCTAAACAACCAGGGCAGTGTCTATCTGTTTCTAAATTATGGAATTCTCTCCCCTCAACCATCAGATCAACACAAAGTCTTCCTCTCTTTAAAGCCTTACTTAAATTAAACCTAAATAAGTCATGGCTCTGCACCTGTTTAACTCCAGGCTAGCCCAGCTAAACACCTGCTTCCTCTGCCGAGCTTCCCTCCATCTTCATTCTCTCTTGTCTTTGTCTACAACTACAAATCACTGTACTCTGCTCTCTGCCACTCAGAAGCCTCTCTAAACTTGTAACTCACAAAACTGCAATGCAATTTCCCCTTTTCATCTATAAAGAGTTACTCTACATTTAGAGACCAAGTTACTAATCACCATCTTCTTCAGTAATCTATTGCTATTACATTATAATGCAGTGATGGCTAGTGACTTCAAATTAAAGGGGGGCTGCAGGAGACAGCTGGCTGGGTGGGGTCAATGAGAAGGGGTGTGGCCACCTAGAAAGGGGTGGAGCTATACTCAAAACCACAACAACTGGAACTTTAATTAAATACGCTGCCCTGGGTGCCAAGCCATCATTACGAGAGTCCAATCAAAACAAAATGAAGTGTAGAAGAAAAAAACTTACTTAATATCTAGATGGAAATACAAAGGTTGTGAGGCATGAAAAAATAAATTACTTTTTAAATATATTACTGGAATGCCATTCAAAATCAAGTATATAAAAAAAAACAATCATCCCTCAACTCAAGCCAGTTCTCCTTGCACTGCAGTTCTAATTATAATTTATATCCAGCTTTATAAAAATTACCAAGTAACATGCTGAAAGTAGCAATCTCTGTGATACCCCCATTTGTAAAAATGTTTCTTATCCAAAAAAGCCCTGCTGCCTGACAACAACTATCTACTTGTTTCATGGGGAAGACATGAGTAAAGTAAAAAAATGAACAGCAAACAAGAAACAAGGTCAAGATAAATTGCTTAAAGGATTACTGCACAAATTATGGACTACACATGATAGACTGGCATTCTGTTTAGTTTATGGGTAAAGCCTGCAAAGATGACTGCAAGTCTCCAAAAATGTAATGAGCTTCTGAAAATACTGTAATCCTGTCCTTTATTACAAATACTGTCATATGCATTTCAATACCTAAGGTTTATATGTTATCTAGCTATGTAAATATTCTCTGCATGGCAACAACGAAAAGGCTTTCAATGTTGGTAATTCTTTAACAGTACTTGCATCTTACAATCTCCGACAAGCTTACCTGATGGGCATTAAAGCATTGCTACTTAAACACAGAGCAACAGGGCACTGTGACAACATGCATTTTCTGAATAATAAGAAGCATAAATCAACAGTATAAAAATATGACAGAAAACCAGAACATTCTGCAAAATCAAGCACAGATGAAATGCCATGGTCGTACTTGTGGTCTACCTTGGATGGGGGAATACTCTGCAGACTTTACTGCATAACTGCTCCTTGTCTTGCTTGGACAGATCCAGAGCCACTACAATGGGGAGTGGGGTGCAACAAGTCTGTCATAATTTGAAATGTCTCTGGCTGACAGTGATGGCTCTGACACTCATATCTCTCAACCCCAGAGCAAGAAATCTGGATAAAGCCATACATAGAAATGGAACGCAGGCCCAAACATAAGGACAATTTTTAAATATTGCTCTTATAAACTTAGAAAGATACTAGAATAGTAGTAGGTCTTGCATTAGTATGAATTTTCTGAAAGGTATGAAATCTGAAACTCAAATGTCTGCCATTATTTTCTAACTTCAATCTTTAACGATTTGCCACAAATTTGCCAGAAAACCACAATTTTATGAATAACAGGCCAAAAATGTGATGCAAAAATATAAAATTGCTACACAATACAGCTGGGATCCTGTCAAAGAAAGGACACCTTTTTAATTTTAGTACTGTTAACTTGAGCAGCTGCCAAAATAAGAGCATCTACATGCATTTCTGAAATAAAAGCAAACTATAACTCTGATCATTACAGTTATTTATAATTGTAAACCCTCCATGTTTTCTTCCAAAATTGCCATTTTGCGGAGGGATTATTAGGGGGAGAGCAACATTCTGAGCCAAAATTGGGGAAGGTTGAGGTTTGGATATTCCTAATTCTATAAAGTGATTTATTTGCACATACCTCTCAACTTCTTAATGCAGAAAATCTGGACAAGGCCAAATATATTGGGGGAACATACAAACAGTACTAAAAATTGCTCTTGTATAAACTTAGTTGATAGAATAACAGGTCCTGCTTTAGCATGCATTTTTCTAAAGGTTATGATGTCTGAAACTTAATGTCTGTCATTATTTAGTGACTTCATTCCTAAATGATTTGTCAGAAAACCACAAATTTTATGAGGAACAAACCAAAAATAAGATGCAAAAATCTATCATTCTGCAAAAATCTAGACAGTTGAGAGGTATAGTTCAGCTGGGGCTGTCTGAGTTTGCTGCCCTTCCCCCCTCACAAACTCATGGTCGAATGGAGCCTCCCCCCTGCAGCCATTCCAATGTCCCATTCCTTGGTTATTTCACCCCCTTTACCACTGTAATGTGCATACCGCTTTACTTCTGCAATGATTTGGATTTCATTTGAAAGTTTTATTTTGCATTTTACAGCACAAACCCTATTAGATATCTCCTAAACAAAGCAATGCAGTCTCACAATGAAAACAAACTTAGCATTAAAACTTCTCTGATCTTGAAACTTACATTCATTGAAACAGAATTGAAACCCACATTCAAAAAAAATACATTTTGCCAGTGGCAGATAAAAATTAACTTTGGGCTGTTTTCAAATCATAGGCCCCTTGAACACGAAACATACACATGCTCTTTGCTACACCTTCCTGACCTTGTACGATACAGTACAGATGTTAGACGACATTTTAAATTTATTGTTTTGAATATTTTTCCAGTAAACAATGAAACCAAATGCATGCACCAATAATGACAAAACTGCCCAATTCAGAACATTTCCATCATAAAAGTCTACTCAAACTTCTACAGTCTACCAGTATCAGTAAATATGCACAATCTCTGAAGAAGTAAAAGCCATCTAAATAATTCCACATCAAAGAAATCTGTAACTAATGAAGAGGTTGCTGCTAGCAAACAACTTTATATGTCATTGTTTCATCTACAAATAAAGTGCCTGTTGCCCTTGAGGAATAAATTGCCTATGTTGCATTAAAAAAATGATAAGCTAGTAATATCGCAATAGGGAATGGATGGCAAACTGATAGCAGGTTCATAGTTACTAGGTATCTTCACCAAAAAGGATTACAGCATCCACCCACCCTTTACAAGTCAGTACAGTATCAACAATATGTCTACCTACTGTGGGAGTAGAACCCACATCCTTCTGCATAAAAAGCAAGTACACTACCTGTTGTGCCATTAACAATGCAAGCAGACTCAGCATAGGCAGCACTAAACTTTGGTTCCCCTGCAGCTCTCAGCTCCTTGTAAAATCTACTCGACACTCAGCTGTATCTCTGAACTTTGCAGCACAAGAAATTTGGAAAAAGACAAAATTTATTGGGGGAGGACAAAAGCCCAAAAACCAGGGACACATTTTAAACATTGCTTGTATAATGTTGGAAAGTTGCTAGAACAAAATGCTGTGTTACCACCATACATTTCACTGCCAAGTCTTGAACCCAGGGGACCCTGTGCAAAACAGTCAGAGCAACATACCACTATGCCAAATCAGCTGTTTTGTGAAAGAGAGGAAGACTGAAACTTAAATGGCTACCATTTAGTGAATTCAGTTCTCACCATAGCTCTCAACCTTAGCACAAAAAACCTGGATGAAGCCAATAATGGGGGAATACAGTCCCAAAAATAGGGACAAATGTCAAATATCCATGTTATAAACTTAGAAAATTGCTGGAATAAAAGGTTTTGTGTTACCATGCACTTTCTGAAGAATATGAACTCTGAAATTCAAATGCCTGTTAATTTTATTTAATATTTGTTAACCAGGAAAGTCTGACTTGGAACAAAGCCAATTTTCAGCAGAAAAGGGACAAGCACTCCAGACACATGTCTTTGTAAGATGGGAGGACATGCAGACTCCACACAGAAGGCACCACTGCCAAGAATCAAACCAGAAAACCTGTAGCTGTTAGGCAACAATGCTACCAGTGCACCACTGCACTACTGATTTTGCAAGTTAAAACAAACATACAGAAATCACAGATGTTATGAGGAACAGAACAAATATGAGGCAAAAATCTGCAAACGTTTTATAAATGGTGGTGGGTAGAGAATTCAGGCCCTTGTCACCTGCACCCAAGGTACAGGGTTCAAGCCTGAGTATTCTCTACCCACCACCATGTGTTCTCAAGCCACCAGTATATAGCAACTGGGGCATTACACACACATAAGTGAAGGATTTTAAGATGTCAGAAGAAGTCCAAATGAAAGTAACTAACTTGGTGAATGTGCTGGAAGATTACTGAAATGAAAGAAGACTAATTCTTATTATTTTCATTAAAGGAAAGAAGAGAAAGAGGAGGCATAATATGGGTTTCCAGAATAAGTAGCAGGCAGGCTTAAGAGCTACAGTTCAAGAGGCAGGCTACTTTGTGTAGAGGCCACATGGAGATAGTCTGATGGTACTTTCATCATTTGCATGAATACTGTAAACTAATCTTTGAGACCAGTAATGTTGAACAGTGTAGCAGAGGTTGATAAACTCTGAGGAATGGAGTAGTTTCTTAGTCTCAGCATTCAGCAACCTCACAGCTTATAAATTTAGCATAGCATAATATGGAGGTGTATATTTATGACAGCTTTGTTTTTTTATGGGGTTCACTATTGATTTGGGGGTATTGCTGAGCACAATGTTTTTACCTTCGATCTCCTGATGTGAATGCTGGTATAGGCCAAAGCCTAACTGGCAGTTAGAAGTGAAACATTTTAGAGGAAATGTGAGGAAGTATTTTTATTGCCAGGGTTTTATGGCCTTAATGAGATGGTAGTGCAGTGTGAGTTAGTAATCAGGTTTAAACAATGTGTAGAATATGTGGGATGGAATACATGAATAGAGTGAGAGAGAAAGAGATGTTTAGTTGTTGGCTCATGGACATGAGCAAAATGTTAGACCTTTATCCATTTCGATTAAAAGGTAATTTGCCTGTACATAATTTTGTATAAAACTTGCATCTTAACTCCATGCTACACTCTACCAATTCTGAACCAAGTTTACTAATTAACACTCTTTCATATGGCCCTCTTTCACTATGTTAGATTTTTTGCCATTGCTGTTATGTGTTATTTCTCTGTCAGTATCATGGTTTGAATGGGCTGTAATTGTTCTCGTGTAGGTTTCTGGTTGTTCTCGTGTAGGTTTCTGGAATTAGACAACACAAAGAGAATTCCAGAGGCCTGCATACTGATGCCCTTGGATGCAGTATCTTTAAGAATGATGAAAATTTTGGGGTCATGTTGTATGAGTGCAGCTTTTCAAATGAATATCGATACTGAAAGATATACATGTTTAATAACCAAAACCTGTGGTTTCAGTTTCTGCTTTATATTTAGTATTGCTGTTTGTTACCATGCATAATTTTTGACATTTAGAAACTTTGTTTCCTTGTCTAGCAGTGTTTTTAAATAATAAAACACACACACACACACACACACACACACACACACACACACACACACACACACACACACACACACCTTTTCTCCATAGCCTGCAGTCCTTACCTGAATAATCTGCAGCAGCAGAATCAACGGCTGGTTTCCTTCTCCTTAGCTCGCAAACTAACGGCTTCACACACATTAATCCAGTTGCAGCAGCTGGTTTCCTTAGCCTGCCCATGCAAACTAGTGGCTGGTTGGCTCCAAGAGTAGGCTGGGGTTTCCTGGCTCAGTGAGAGTAGGCTACAGGCTCCAGCCTGCGGGCGATGCAGTCCGGCGTCCTTCCGTTCTGTGTGACTGTCACTGCGCAGACTTCTGGGGCTGCAGGACAGAATGCCTTTCTCCCCTATCCAGACTGCCTAACACAGCAGTCTGTAGTTCTGTGAGTACCAAGTACTCCAAGCATGCATGCGTGGAGATCCGGGACTCGCTTTTTTCTTTTTTTTGTATTTAATTTCGTATTTCTTTATTTTTTTCTTCTACAGGTGGGGGGGGGGGGGCTGCAGTCCTGCAGTCCTATAGCACGAGCCGCCCCTGTTATAATGTTTGTGAAACTTCACCAGAAATGTACTTCTTAAGACACAGTAATGTTGTTTAACTTGGTAATGTTTTAATCAAAATCTCTAAGCTATTAGACATTTTAACTTTATTCCACTTGTAATGCATCATGTAATGTGAAATACGGTGTTGTAAATATGCTATGTAATGTCTTAACAAAACAATGTGTTATAAATATTTCATCCATCTCTTTTGTGGAACTAAATGTCTAAATGAGTACCTTAATGTTTATTGTGGAGCTTTTCTCACTGGGCCTTCACTGAAATAGGGTACTGTTGACCCAGTTGGACTATGCCGGTTAAAAAATGTCACATAAATAAAAACATAAATAAACTTATTATTACTACACCACTGCTGTTCAACAAGCATTAATCATTTTATGGAGTTGTGTTAGGATAATGCTATGTTGTCATTTCCAAATCAGTTTAGCAAATCAAATTCACTTTTCTTTTTTTGTGTACAATATCTAGTTTTTGCCATGCTAAGTACAAGAGTAACACAGAAATATTTACAATGCCGCCAAAGGCAAAAGCGAGATTCTGCTCAGAAATGATTTTACACAAGAAGTTTGCATTGTTGGGAGTAAAGCAAAGGCTCCATAAAAAAAAAGAAAGGAAAAAAAACATTATGGAGAGATGCATAGTCATGCCACTTTGAATTGCAACTCTCCCTGCTTAGATAGGGTGAGCTGTATTTCTCCAGTTTAATGCAATTCAGTCATGCAGAAATTGCATGGCATTAATCACATTCACAGGTGATTTGCCTAACTGTGAATCTCTCATATGAGGAGTTTGTATGACGGCTGTACTGAGCATATCACCATCCTGTGCAGGGAAGTAGGGCAGGTAATGTCAACATAACACAGGCACTCATCTTTGCCCCCCATGATACAGACATATAGACACACACACACACACACACACACACACACACACACACACACACACACACACACACACACACACACACACACAATGTGGAACTATTTATCTAGATGTGCAGTCTGTGCAGGGCAAGGTTGGCCCACTTTAACCTGCTCACATTTTTCCACTGAAATGCCAAGATGAATGCAGCTAAATTGCTGTGTACACTTCCACATTTTGTCAACAGCCCTACATGGATCTTGTGTAGTACAGACGTGTACAAACTGCTGTACAGAGCAAGCATCTTTACAGAGATGTGCACAGGATAACCTAGAACCTATTTAGCATAAGTAGAGTGGCCTGAAGCTACTAAGTAGTGCGATAGGAATGCCTTTTGTAGTGTGCACAGCACTTGCATGGCCATGTTTAATATGGAAGGTATCTATGAATTCCAAGGCATGCTTGTGATTGTGGAGTCTAACAGCAGTCCACAAAAGGTGTTGAATAAAAACAGGTACTCACATGAATGCTCAGTTATCATGGTTACAATTAGAAATTTCTGCTATAAGTCATTTTTTTTTCTTAAAAAATGGAAGAACAGTTGACAGCTAAAATGGGTCAAATTAGACTATTCACAGAGTCCCTTTTAGAGTAGTACAAAGGCTTGTAATTCACAAAGTGAAGTCGTATGCCTAGCAGTACACTGTTGAAGAGCTAATATGAAGTACTCCAATATTATTACTTTGTCCTTTAGGTATGTGCAGTATGTGCTTGCAATACTGAATGCATCGATTTTAAATATAGAGGTGAGAGGTACTGCTCTAAACCCACAGTTGATTTGGACTGACTTGTTCATAACCTCCTTTGGACTCATATAATTAACCTACTCTACACTGTACCAAATGCAGCTAACTCAATACTTCACCTGTTACCAAAAGGCACAGGGAAGCCCTGCATCGAGCCAGTTTAATATAAGTGCCCACTTATATAAAAATCACCACGCTAACCTTATTATACCAATAATATTCCATACCTCAAAAGAGCTTCCACATAAACTAAAACAGCACAGTTGTATAAGCCTACTAATGAATCTAATGCTAGCAGGTGACATTCACCCCCAACTCTGGACCCTTTCAGGCATCAACTTACTCCAGAAACAATAAATCAGCTCTGTCTGAAAACCTAAACTCCCTTCCTGACAGAAAAAGAAATAGCAACAAAAAAACTCAATTTCAGTATTGTAAACAAAATTCCAGAATTCGAGGATGGATAAAATATCACTCCCATTAACATAGTAGCAAAAACAGAATGTTGGATAAACCTAATATCAGTAACATAAAATTACTCCCCCCTCAGCTCTAACATCATGTGAACTCTTGGATTAAACAGAAAAGCAGGAGGAGAAGCAATAATGTACCACAGTAGCATAAACCTGTCACCTTTCTCATCTCCCTTATCCTCCTTTCACAATGGAAAATTACTTCTAAGTAAACTAAAACCAAACACACATAAAACAATATGCAGGCCAGCCCTTTATATCCAACCTGGAGACATTGATGTCCTGTCTTGGCTATTCCACAATGTACACACAGACAATTATACTAGACAATGCTAACATGACTGGTCAAGTCTCACCTCTGAGACTGCAACTTCTAGTACAAATCTATATCATGCCTCCCAACTTATCAGTAATACAACAAGACTACCAGACAACTACCACCTTGGACTAGTTATTAACAAATCACTCTAACAATATAAGTTCCCACAACACTTTAGCAAGCACACTTAAATGACCACCTGCCCATATGTGCGACAAGAGAATGCCATACTTCTCCCAGGGAGCGAACACACACACAGACACACACACACAGACACAAAGTCCCCTTGCAATATGAACAACTTTTGATCCAGAACGGTTTAACATCTCACTACAATCCCATAACTGGAGAATCCTACATTTCTTGCCAATAGATGATGCTGTTATCTATTTTAATACGATATTTGCGGAACTACTAAACAGCAATCCCCCCCTTAGGTTTAAAAAGGGTGCAAAACATCCCTACTCTTTAGCACACTTTTACCACCAGGAAATTAATGAGGACTAGAGATAAAGGCTGGAAGGCATGGCTTAGTAATAAAACAGAAAACAATCTTCAACAATATAAATATATGAAAGCAGCAAAATTGCAGTTCAGACTTGACAAAATACATTATTACTCCAATCTGCAGAATAAATGCTACAAAACTAGCCAATTGTGGGCCACCATATTTAACATATTATACCCTGGCTCCAAAGTACAACCAAACTTCAACCTCAGTTGCACACCTGAAGAAACAGCCAACACTGTCAATGATTACTTTATCTTTGGCATCCCTAAATTATTTCACAAGCAAACTCAAAACAACCCACCCTCCTCAAATAACCTGACAACATCCCACTCCATCTCACTTCCCAAGTCCACTAGTGTTCACTCTTTTTCTTCAACCAGTACCATCACACCAATCAAGAAATACCTCAAACAAATTAAAAACAGCACACTAGCTCCAGATGGAATTCCTAGTGAATTCCTAAATATAGCAGTTAGTTCAATTTCCTTTCCTGGATCCATTCTCATAAATAGGTCTCTTCAGGAATCACATGTCCCAGCCTTACTGACAAAAACTCACATCATCCCACTTAAGAAGGGAGTTAACTCCAATGACATATCCAAGTTTATACCCATTGCCATTCCCTCCCCACCTTCAAAACCCCTTGAAAAATGCATTCATAATCAATTAATGACTCAGTTACAAATGAGCAACCTCCTTACCTACACACAACGTGATTTAGCAGTACCACAGCTCTCCTAAACTACACCAACACTATTAACCTAGTAGAGACAAATGCCAACTGGTTACTGCTATGTTTCTGGGTTTATCCAAAGCTTTTGATACGGTTTCTCATAGTTACTTCCAAAAACAACTAACTCTCTTCACTTGACCTGTCAAATACCTCCACCAACTGTCTCCACAGCTACCTTTCCAATAAGACTCTAGTCCATTAAATGGATTAATTCTTACTCATCTTTCCTACCTGTAAAAACAGGTGCTCCACACGGTTCCATACTGGGGCCACTGCTTTTCAACATATTTACCAACAGCCTACTCTGTGACAAATGTCAAGCATCCCTCATACGATATGCTAACACCACACTAACCTGCTTGGTCAGTAAATCAATTACTCTCAACAAATCACTCAATAATAAATTTTATCAGTTGAAAGTGGGTTCAACAACTCCAGCTTCTATACAATCAAAAACAAAATAGTATTATAGCCCTTACACACCTCAAACAAAATTTTGCATCTCAGTTACACCCTCTTTTAACACCCCTACAAAGCATGACAATTGATGATAACCTGCCAGGTTATCAAACAAACGAAACTACTTAACTGACTCTTCCAGGATACTCCTGACCTCTACAGCCCTACTCCTCACTTTACTATGTGGCTCCCCAGTACTTAACCTTCAAGCTTCCATCTAAAATAAACTAAACTGGTGCTACAACAAGATAGAAACATTTTCCACTAACTCTTCAAACAGAACTTATCACTGTTTAGCACTAAAACAGATTGACTGGCTTGAATTATGCAAGCAACTCACACCCAACTACTCCTAGTCCACAAATTAATATACAAACTAGAACAATGCAAAGTCCTATTAGACTTATTATATATGCACACACCTTCTAGGCCACTTCAAACTATAAACAAAATTTTCCTCTTTACCTACAAACCACATCTGTCAGCAGGAAACTCTATTTCAGCTATGTAGCCCAGGCTGATCCACACCATCCAGAAACATCCACACACAGGTCTAATATATATAAAATATAATAATATGAGATTTATAATATTAATATTATAAAATAATCTTCAACAATATAAATATATGAAAGCAGCAAAATTGCAGTTCAGACTTGACAAAATACATTATTACTCCAATCTGCAGAATAAATGCTACAAAACTAGCCAATTGTGGGCCACCATATTTAACATATTATACCCTGGCTCCAAAGTACAACCAAACTTCAACCTCAGTTGCACACCTGAAGAAACAGCCAACACTGTCAATGATTACTTTATCTTTGGCATCCCTAAATTATTTCACAAGCAAACTCAAAACAACCCACCCTCCTCAAATAACCTGACAACATCCCACTCCATCTCACTTCCCAAGTCCACTAGTGTTCACTCTTTTTCTTCAACCAGTACCATCACACCAATCAAGAAATACCTCAAACAAATTAAAACAGCACACTAGCTCCAGATGGAATTCCTAGTGAATTCCTAAATATAGCAGTTAGTTCAATTTCCTTTCCTGGATCCATTCTCATAAATAGGTCTCTTCAGGAATCACATGTCCCAGCCTTACTGACAAAAACTCACATCATCCCACTTAAGAAGGGAGTTAACTCCAATGACATATCCAAGTTTATACCCATTGCCATTCCCTCCCCACCTTCAAAACCCCTTGAAAAATGCATTCATAATCAATTAATGACTCAGTTACAAATGAGCAACCTCCTTACCTACACACAACGTGATTTAGCAGTACCACAGCTCTCCTAAACTACACCAACACTATTAACCTAGTAGAGACAAATGCCAACTGGTTACTGCTATGTTTCTGGGTTTATCCAAAGCTTTTGATACGGTTTCTCATAGTTACTTCCAAAAACAACTAACTCTCTTCACTTGACCTGTCAAATACCTCCACCAACTGTCTCCACAGCTACCTTTCCAATAAGACTCTAGTCCATTAAATGGATTAATTCTTACTCATCTTTCCTACCTGTAAAACAGGTGCTCCACACGGTTCCATACTGGGGCCACTGCTTTTCAACATATTTACCAACAGCCTACTCTGTGACAAATGTCAAGCATCCCTCATACGATATGCTAACACCACACTAACCTGCTTGGTCAGTAAATCAATTACTCTCAACAAATCACTCAATAATAAATTTTATCAGTTGAAAGTGGGTTCAACAACTCCAGCTTCTATACAATCAAAACAAAATAGTATTATAGCCCTTACACACCTCAAACAAAATTTTGCATCTCAGTTACACCCTCTTTTAACACCCCTACAAAGCATGACAATTGATGATAACCTGCCAGGTTATCAAACAAACGAAACTACTTAACTGACTCTTCCAGGATACTCCTGACCTCTACAGCCCTACTCCTCACTTTACTATGTGGCTCCCCAGTACTTAACCTTCAAGCTTCCATCTAAAATAAACTAAACTGGTGCTACAACAAGATAGAAACATTTTCCACTAACTCTTCAAACAGAACTTATCACTGTTTAGCACTAAAACAGATTGACTGGCTTGAATTATGCAAGCAACTCACACCCAACTACTCCTAGTCCACAAATTAATATACAAACTAGAACAATGCAAAGTCCTATTAGACTTATTATATATGCACACACCTTCTAGGCCACTTCAAACTATAAACAAAATTTTCCTCTTTACCTACAAACCACATCTGTCAGCAGGAAACTCTATTTCAGCTATGTAGCCCACTTGTGGAAGCCTATCCTATTATCCCTTAAACATACTAGCAACCTTTCCAATTTCTAGACCAATCTAAAAAAAACAGATATCCGACACCTAGACATGTACCTGCACAACCCTCAAAACTGATGCATGACCACCTGCTCACTGTATCTACACCTTTTTCACTTTTAATTCACTAATACTTCCATATCTTACACGGTAGTAATGGCCTAACATCAAAAGAAGCTCTCACTTTAATGATCCAATAATGCTAATGTATACTTTTGTACCTTTTCAGCCAAAGATTTCTACTATTTATTTTCCATTCTAATATTCTTTCATAGCATTCTCATCTCTCGAATACTAAACTCCCTCTCTTCGTGTCCTTTATTTTCCATCCTGCTCATTACTCCACCTCATCTCATTTTATTACTCTGTCTCTTTTGTCAGCAGAATACTCTATTTTTCACAGAAGGCACCCAAGCCGAGAATCAAACCAGAGAACCTCTTGCTGTGAGGCAACAGCACTACCGCTGCACCACTGCACTGTCCATATTAATTTACTTATCAGCTATTGCACAATGTGTGTGTGTGTCTTATGTGTGCTATGTGAAGCCTTTCTCCCCAGTTCACTGTAAAATATTCAATCTGTTGTAGGGCTTTTCTCCTCTTGTATATAAATTACTCAACTACCATTTAAATCCTTTTGAATCTGCTGTGGAACTTTTCTCCCTGGGCCTCCACTAAAATGTGTACCAAAGGTCAAATTAACTAACTAACTAAACAAATGAACCTATGAGTCACCCAGTAAGAAATTGGAGGTGGGAAGAATCAAACCCTGTACCCTTGGCTACAGGATACATACAAACTATTTCATGCAATAAAATAATCTTTATATCTATCTCTGGAAAGGCTGAATTTGGTTTTGTCAATCAGGACAGGCCATTATTAACCTAGTAATCTTTCAGATTAAAGATGCCCCCTTTTAACCATTAATTTATCAAATCTTCAAAGTGTAGTGAAGAAAATGCACAATGACTGCTTTAAGCAGTTTTGCTATAAAGTTTCAATTTACATTTCTAAAACCTTTTGTAAAGAGCTTTCATAAGCAGTTATCAGCCTGCCAAAGGTTTCTGCTCAGAGTTAGTATGAGAATAATGCCTATGGGATCTAAATCAGCATATTTGCATTTTTTTAATATTGTATTAAACAGAATAAACAATTCTTCTGGCTTTTTTGTGATTATGTCCTTATGTATAACATAGATTGTATTACTTTAAAAAACTTGTGTTTTTTTTCCTGGGTCTTCACTGAAAAAGGGTTTTTGTTATTTGCCCAGTAGGACTATAATAGTAAACAAATGGAGCTAAGTAAACAAACAAACAAAAACTGCAAAATGACAGTTTTATTGCAATCTGGAGCATACTGCAATATGGAAAAGTCTGAATGATAAAGTCAATGCGCATAATGCTGTTCATTTTGTGACTATAGGTTCATAGGTTAGTACTAAGCTAACTGCACTTGCGAGCCATTTTAAGCCTAGCCAATTATCCCTTGTGAGACTCAAACCCTGCACCTTGTGTTTGTAAGGCAAACACTTTAACCATTAGGCCACCCTAGCTACTATTTGCACATTATCTGATCAAGTTTCATTACTGCAACATCAGAGCATAGTCTGGCCTGATACCCAAGCTTTTTTCTGCCAGTGATTCTTTTTATTATAATAGTTTCCATAGAAAAACACTACAGAAGGAAATTCCACTGTCAAACTTATCTTTATCATAGCATATCCATCTGAGGAATAATATCTCAAGTATGAACTTTTTTTTAAGGTTTACTTTAGAGGAACACTGCATATCTCCAGTGATGACATAATAAATGAAAGTCTGCAAATGTCACACTGGGGATTCTATATTTTACCAGGGCATTTCTGGATGGGTACTCAATCTCTTTTGGGACTTTTGCTCATTTGGTAGCTACTACTAGGGTAAATGCTAACAATCATTTTGGCAAGTTGAGCATTTTATAACACAGCAAGGCTGTACTTAGTGATGTGACAAACCAGTGCAGAATCAGGTATGTAAGGAGCACAGCATGGCCTTTACTGGTGTGAGTTATTCACTGAAGGGCTGCATATCATGGCACATTAAGGAGACAGATTACCAAACCTTTTAGTTTTTAAGAAAAGTCTGCATTTCTCCTGTGATGATATACACTTATCCATTTCAAATCACCAAATATGGCTGTTGTCTCTTTACTCAAATGTGTACTCATGCTGATTGGAAGCATAAAGGAATACAATACCAATAGTCTTTGAAACATATTTGGCATCTGTGAAATGTAAATAAAAACAAAAATAATTTTAAGTATAACTAATCTTAAACAGAAAGAGAGAGAGAAGATATTAAGTTTAAAAATGGTTTTGACAGTATACTGCCACTATGTATAATGCCATACTTTAAAATTTCAGTCCAACCATGTGTTTTCTAAGTAAAGAAAAATCAAACTGCTACTCCATAGCTTTTTCAAAATATATTATGAAAAGTTTTATTAAAATATATTAAAACTTGTTTCAAAGGCAATTCTGAGTATCAGGTTTGCCAACAGTCAACACAATTTCTTCTCAGTAAGAACGCCACTGCATTCAAAATGCGAGCACGAATGTTCTGTTTTTCAACAAACGAAGCATATGCAGCAAAAGTCCTTCAATGCACTCAGTACTTTAGATATCTCTGTGATATTAGTCGCTTAACTGAAGCGAAAACAGATGTTGCACTGTTAAGTAGAATTCAATTTTTTCAAAGCCAGACCAACTTAACAGGACCTTGAATGCTCCGAACTCTCTCACAGTATAAAGTACTTCACAGGAACCATAAACATTTCCTTGCTCAATTGTATGCAAAACTGAAGCTTTCAGAATGTTTTTCAAACTCTACTTCACTTCAGATATTCAACATAATAAAAATCTTCCACACAATACTCTACATAGCAAAATTCAGATAAAACTTTCCTTGAGTTTAAAACACAGATATAACGTCCCAAATTAACATACGATAAGAGCTTTCGGTAAAACCTTCATCAGATCATACTAAATAGGGACACCATTACTATTTATATCAAAATTTTAACCAATGGAATTCAAAATAGCAGACAACACCTTCTTCCCAATTATCTCCATCCATTCAGCATCATAATCCAGTAACACACCTACTACTCAACCAATAGTAGGTCTCCTTGCTTTAAGTATAGGTTTGAGTGGAATAACTGCATTCAAGCCAGGAGCTCGATCTGCCCATAGATTTACTATCCATTTGGTTTCACAAATCTCAGTTTTATTGGTAATGTCACCTCTTTTAATGCCCTCAGGTATTTTTTCAATAACTTTGAAGAGAAAGCTATGGCTGGGAAAACTTGATACATGTACCGCCAAGGCATTATGAGCATCCTCTCTTCGAATATCTCCTAGATGCCGTAATAACCTCTTCCTAAAAATCAGGTTGGTTTTTCCAACATAAAATGACGGACATTCTTTACAGGTAGCCAAGTAAACAACATTTTTTGTAGCACAGGTAGCCTTACAGTTAAAAATAAAGTCTCTATCCATTCCTGGATGTCCTATCAATATGTCCACAAGCAGAACAATTGCCACATTGAAAAGTTCCTTTTCTTCTTACTATAGCAGGTCTCTGAAAACCATCTTTCATACATAAGAGACGTTTGATGTTTTTCTTATTTTTATAACTATAGTGTGGATTTTCCCCTACTATAGAATACAGTTTCAGATCCTGAGTGAGAATAGGCCAAAACTTGCTAATAATTTCTTTAATCTGTTTATTATCCATACTATATGTGACACTTAATCGTGTAAAGGTAAATTCCGCTTCTTTTCTATCTGGGATACATCAGAATACTGTACGTTCCCCATACATGGTTTCTTCATATTCAGTTCAGTATCTGTCTTTGAATATCCTCGTGCTTGTAGACAGTCTTGTAAGTTAGCTACCTCTTGTTGAATTAATGACTCCTGCGTACATCTCTTAGTAATTCTTGAGACCTCATTCTTCATAATATTACTAGTCACATATCTTGGATGCATACTACTTTTATGAAGATATTGATTTCTCCAAGTAGGTTTCCTGTAAAGTGTTGTCTCTATTGTCCCATCTTGATTTAAATTCACATTTAGATCTAAAAAATTCACTGAGTCACGTGAATATTGACTTGTGAATTTTAAAAATGATGTAGTTTCATTCAAATATTGTTGGACTGACAGGGAATTAAGTTTCATCCCCTTCCCAAAGAAGGAAAAGGTAGTCTACAAAACGGCCATAGAATTTAACATTCTGAAACCAAGGACTGAGATTACTTAGAACAAATTTATTTTCCCAATCTGAAAGGACAATGTTCGCATAACTGTTGGCACAGGTCGTGCCCACTGCAACCCCCCATCGTTGCCAATAGATGGATTGTCCATAACAGAACAGATTCGTGTCCAGTATGATTTCTAGTAAAGAACATATTAAATTAGCATTTTTGCTATTTCTATTTGCTCCCTCAATGATCTTTCTTACTGCTTCAACTCCAAGATCATTGGGTATTGACATAAATAAACTAGTAACATCCATAGTGGTCAACAACAAATTTCCTTTCTCCTTTAGAGCTCCTAGGGATTCTGTTAACTTCTTCAGGAAGTCATCTGTATCTCTGATAACACTGGGAATATTAAAGCAAGATCTCTTTAAGGTTCCTCTCTACAAATAATGACATAGATTCAGTTAACCATCCTTGCCCAGATACTATAGGGCGTAGTGGTGGATTAAAGGGGTCTTTATGTACCTTAGGTAATCCGCCGATAGAGGGAACAGTAGGATGTTCCATCTTGAAGAAACAATATTGATCATTACTTATACTACCTTCTATGAACATAAAATATAGTAAGTCCTGGATCTTTGCAATGTGTTTCTCCATGCTTTTAGCATCAACTTCCTGATAAGTTGTTGTGTCTTTTAGCATCTCAGCCATCTTTTTCCTGTATCATTCAGAAGAAAGAACTACAATAGCTCCCCCCTTTGTCTGCTGGTTTTATCACAATCTCATCATTACGTTGCAGATCTATCATGGCTTGTCTTTCTTGAGATGTTAAATTGTGGTAGTGTTGGACACCCATGCTCATCCTTAGTTGCTCTACTGCATCAGTGCACATGCAAGAAAATAACTCCACTGCTGGATGATTCATAGGTACAAATGCGGTTTCCTAAGTGTTTTACTCTCTTGTTCTTTATTCCCAAAAATGCTTTTCAAAGTTACATTACGTGCAAAGTATTTCATATCTATGGCAAATTCACTCAAGTCCGATTTTAGACAAGGAATAAAAGTTAAACCTCTCTCCAACAGACTTATTTCATCCATCTTTAAGGAATATGTGGAAAGGTTAATGACTAATGAATTTTTATTTAATTCATTGTTTTCTTTCGTTTCCTGTCCTGACTCATTGCCCGCGGATTCTTGTAAAAATTCTGTTTCAGGAAAACCGGCAAATGCTGATTCAATGAAATATGATTAACCCCTTTCTTAGGAAAGGTACCTATGTCCATGGATTTATCAACCGCTTCCAATGAACTACCTGCTTCAATGGATTTATCTCCCTGTTCTAGGGAAGTAGTAGCATGGAGAGTCATCCCTTCTGAAGCTACAACACGAATCCCTTCTATGGGGTCCAATTCAACAGGTGCAGTTCGCAGACCTTCTTGGGGTATATGTTCTTTAATATCTGTAAGTTGCCATTCCCTAGTGAACTCTCCTATATTACTCTTCTTTTCAATTTTCTTTGGTGGACGTGAGTCATTTCGTCTTTCCTCTCTGGGCCATTCAAATATCCGACCATTCCTAAAATCTGTGATGTCCCTGGATAATTTCTTGATCTTCTGTTCTTTTATTCTTGTCTCATACATATTCAAATTAAATTGTAATGTCTCTAACTTCACTAACTGAGAGTCAGTTAAAGCAAACTTCTCTAATTCAGCCTGCTTCTCTTGAATCAAATTCGTGATTCTTTGCTCTTCTGGTTTAAAAAACTCTATTAACAGGCGCATATAACGGAAACTGGTTTCCAGATTTATTGCTGCCACTTTGCCAATAACTCTGGATATTAGTTGCCGTAACTAGGCATACACTTGAATCTCATTCCTCTCGGAATAACCTGCTTATGCATACTCGCTTCCATGTGGAATCTTTGCCAGGTCAACCTTTTAAATTTGTCTGGCTTTGAAAAAATTGAATACTTAACAATGCAGCATCTGTTTTTGCTTCAGTTAAGTGACTAATACCGCAGAGATATCTAAAGTACTGAGCGCATTGAAGGACTTTTGCTGCATATGCTTCGTTTGTTGAAAAACAGAACATTCGTGCTCGCATTTTGAATGCAGTGGCGTTCTTACTGAGAAGAAATTGTGTTGACTGTTGGCAAACCTGATACTCAGAATTGCCTTTGAAACAAGTTTTAATATATTTTAATAAAACTTTTCATAATATATTTTGAAAAAGCTGTGGAGTAGCGGTTTGATTTTTCTTTACTTTGATTTTTTGCTTACCGCTACCTTATCAGTGAGTAGTGCATTTTTAGTAGTATTAACCATGTGTTTTCTAGGCAGGATTCATACATGTTCACTCAATACATAGATCTAATGTACTGAAAGAAGGTCTGCAAAACATGAGATGTGATCCAAGCACAACATACAGTTAGAATACAGAACAGTGGGGTTTACTGACATGAATCAACTTGATAGTGGTATGAAACATATGCAATAAAGCTTACATAATAGCATCTATGGGACACAGAGATACAGACTGGGCCACGGAGCCATCAGTGGAACTATTTGTCAGTGCATTATAACTGGACAGCTGCCACTGCCCAACCACGTCACTGCTGGTACTAATCAGGAGCAGCAACACATGCAAAAATAACCTCCTTACATGCAGATATGAACATTTTACTTACAATGACGTACTCAAGTTGATACCACAGACACACATGCATACTGGCAGTGATAAGTAAATGCATATACTGAAAAGCAAATGCATGCAGGCACAGACAGTGAAAATAATGTCAGCAGCATTATAACCAAAGTGCGAAAAAATGGCCTAGTGCACAGCGACTATAGAACTACATTGGAAGGGAGACTTGTATGTCATGTTTCATATATTATGCAGAACAGTGCAACATAAAACATAATGATATAGGTCAAACAAGTGCCTAGCAATGCAAATATGGGCAAATACTCTGTAATGTATGGTAAAACAGAGTGCAATTGTATGCCAAAACACTGCTTGCCAGCAATGTAGTATGTCTGTCTGCATGGCACAACCTAACTCTCTTGAAAATGTGAAAGGAAGCAGAAATACACAAAAACAGAAACACACACACACACACACACACACACACACACAATATTAACCAAATGTGTGTGTGTGTGTGTGTGTGTGTGTGTGTGTGTGTGTGTGTGTGTGTGTGGAGGCCATTGCTTTAGTGTCTGTCACCTCTGTGACATATATATATATATATATATATATATATATTGCACATGGCACCTTTAAGATATAAATGGATATTTGTGATAGTAAAATTGTATCCGAGTAAGACTTGTGTGTGGCATACATGACCATCTTTGACCCATTACTGATGGATTTACCGCAAATCAGCAAGTCAGATGACATCAGAAATACTCTGTCTATGGAACCAAAAGAAGTGATTAGAGGGACAGAATATTTTCCAGAGGATACCACTGCTCTGGAACAGACTCACTATCCATGTAAAACAAAGCTCATCCCTCTCCATAATCAAGCAAAATTTGGGTCTACGGATGGGTAACAGAACATTTAGCCGAGGAACACAAATGGCCAGAGGCAGCTCCTAAATGCTGTTTCGGACACATGGATCCCCTCAAAGTATCTATGGTATGATCCCAGTTAATCTCTCTAGATGTGATATATAATTATCCACCATGGGATGCTTAAGACCAATTTAATACAAAGCAGGATTGGTTAATTTGAGCACAAAAATGGAAAATGACTTGACTTGACTTATAATGGCCTGTCTATGAAACTATAAATAGTATTCAGAATGCTTTTGTCTGCTCTTTTTCAAACAAGTGTAACAAATTTACATTGTTTCTTTTCTTTATTTTTGTTGACATCAGCAAACATCTGCTTTAATTCAGTTGGGGTAAGACATTTTTCAAAGCATGCGGTATAAAATTAGCAATCAAGGTTTTTGTGGAATGGTAGCAGCACACAGCAGCTAACTATTCTGCTGGGTTTGGAACCTGATTATATCTGATGTTTTAAGTTAGCCAGCAGTACTTCACATCACCTGCACTAGAAAACTAATGTCTGCAAGAACCTGTTGGAAAAGCAGAAGACAGAACAACATCCAGTCATTAAATATGCCGCACTGCATTCAGTTTACTTATTTACCCACATTTCTTTGGATTGCATTATAAAATTAGCAGCTGTTAGTTGACTGATTCTTCACGTACTGCAATCTTTTTTTTGCTCATCTTTCTTACTCAAACACTCAGGAATCCTCACCTGACTTTGAAGCACAGATGTTGCAGTATTGGAGCTGCTCAACCAATTGCTATGATTACAGGTTTGATAATTTACCTGCCACCCTGGACAACAGCGAGGCCTAAAATGAAAAAAAAAAAAAAAATAGTCACACTGCAAGTTACATAATTATGGAAGTGCAGGCTATCTAGACTCATATGTATTTTTGTTTGATTTTTGTTTTAGGATATATTTCACATAGAACATGATACTACAACAAATAGCTTAACATGCCTTGTGACAATATTCTACTTGAGATTATTTATTCAGCAGCCATTAATAATAGACACAGATACATAGATGACAATGCATCTTCTACTACTCATACCTGGTTTGAGGTATTTAGCATCACCTGTTCTTACAGCATCCCATTAGGTATTTATTCTACACTGTTACTCCATGGATACTTAAGGCATATGATGTGTTATACAAATACTAATGCTGTACCTATAATAGAAAAATAAAAACATGTCAGACATCATGTCATGATGCCAAGTGTACCTATTTGTGAAGTCTGTGCAGATTCACAAGTACTGGGCAGCTTAACAAAGAGAAGCTCTCAAACTTCAATTTCTCCGTTGGGGGGAGGGGGGCTAGAGTTACACAAATATGTCAAATGACCTAACTCAAACTTCCATCCTCCTGACTGATTTATCCAACACTTTCACCTTTGAGGAAATAAAATTTTCTTTCTGTAGTAGTCTGTCATTGGATAGAATGTGTGTGCAGTCTGTTACAAGTGATAGTTCATTATTTGGTAATGTAAACAACAAATATGGATGTCTGGTGAAATTGCAAGGATAAAAATTTTGATCTTTGGAGCAAAGGAACTGCAAGTGTAAATGTGGCAATTTTGAAATGGTGATACTTTGGAAAATTGCCCCTACTCTGAGGAACAACAGTCACATATTTTATACATATAAAAGAGGCAAGGGTACTGGGAGAAAGCCAGCTTGCAAACGTACTTTGCAGGTGTAACACTGGGTTTCAACGGTCAGAAATACTGGGTGAGTGAACTGGTGTAACTAACAACATTTTTTTTATTAAATCTGTGATATAGAACTGGAATTGCCTAGACACAGTAAGGCCTTGCTAGGTTTAATTCTAGTGGCTGCCAAAAAAAAAGGAATTACTAGAAAATGGAAATCAAAGTCTAAACCAACTGAAGTAGAAGTAGTGAGTGTAGTAAGAGAGAAAAGAACTGGAAGTGGCATCTTCAGAAAAAGGTAGGAGCAAATTATGCAGAAAAATGTTTTGAAGGTGGAATGATGTTTAAGGGATGGTAGGAATCAAATGAGCGATGCAATGTTCAACTGGCAATGACTGTGTAAAAGATTCAATGTTATGTACAATGTTTACAACTGAAAATATGCCAGTATGGTTTGATTTCATTTATATAAATGTATGATTGCCTATGTCATAAGTGATAATGCGATAAAGATGTCTCCTGTTTAAAAAAATAGTGGAAAGGGATTGGAAAATAAAGTACAGTTTTGTACCTACCATAAATGTAGATGTTCGAGTGTTCACCCTGCTGCAGTCATCACACTTGGGTTATCCTGTCATCAGGCAGTCCCGCAGTCCGGCCGGATTTTCAAAGTCTTGGTCCGACGTCGGTTGCTGTCGCCTCATCCCTGACTTCAGTGCGCCAGGGGTACATATATTGCAACCAACGCCATTTTCTTCAGTTTTTCTTGCCCCAGATGTCAGGTGCCCCCAAAAGGTGATCCAAATTAGTGCCAATAGGTGAGAACACTGTACAAACACAAAATCCCTTCAGCTATAAGCAAATACATCAGTAAGGCATAGCAAAGATTTAGCCAGTAGATCAGAGGGGTTGGAGGGAGGGTAACCTGGACTGCAGCAGGGTGAACACTCGAACATCTACATTTATGGTAGGTACAAAACTGTACTATGTTCATCGTGTTACCCTGCTGCAGTCATCACACTTGTGTCGAGTCCCAAAACTAAGGTAGGGTGGAGGCATCATAGAGGGTTAGTGGAGGCAATGAGGCCCTGCAGAACTGCAGTGGCGAAGCCTGCCCTGGACTTAGAGTAAAGAGGTAAGTGATAGTGTTTGGTGAAGGTATGTACAGAACTCCAAGTTGCAGCTTCTAAAATTTCCTTAGTAGGAACCCCCCTGAGAAAGGCTGTAGAGGTAGCTGTTGCCCTGGTAGAGTGAGATCTAATGGTAGGAGGAACTGGTTTCCCATGATGGGTATAGCAGAATCGTATGCAATGGCCTATCCATTTAGAAATGGTTTGCTTGGATATGGCCCTCCCTTGAGAAGCTGTAGCATAGGAAACAAAGAGCTGGTCAGTTTTTCTGAAAGCCTTAGTTTTATCCAAGTAGTATTGAAGCTGCCTGTGAATGTCCAAGGAATGCAGGAGTCTCTCACCTTTGTTCTGTGGATTGGGGAAGAAAGTGGGTAGATGGATGGTTTGATTTAAAGCTACACTGGAAACCACCTTAGGCATGAAGGAAGGATTAGTTCATAGAGAAACTCTGTCTTGATGAAAAATGAGGAAAGGTTCCACTGCCATAAGTGCCTGTAATTCTGAAACTCTCCTAGCAGAAGTTATTGCCAGGAGCAGGGCAGTCTTCCAAGATAGGAACTGAAGGTCTGCAGAAAAAGCTGGTTCAAAGGGAGGTAGCGTTAGTTTTTCCAGAACAAAGTTGAGGTCCCATGTTGGTGTAGGAGCTCTTCTAGGTGGTCTAATGTTTTTTGCTCCTCTGAGGAACTGCCTTAGGAGTGGATTTGAAAATAAAGGTGGATTTGTATCGTAGTGAGCTGAAATAGCTGAAGCATGGATTTTAATTGAGGAGAAGGAAAGTCCTTTATGCAACATCTCAGCTAAATACTGCAGGATGTGAGGCATATGAGGCTGAGTTGTGTCTTGGCCTTTAGCTTGGTTCCAAGCAGAAAACCTTTTTCATTTGTCCGAGTAAGCCTTCCTGGTGCTTGGCCTCCTGGCTTCTAGAATAACATCCAGTACTGCTTGTGAAAGAGGGGCTGGTTGGATGCTTAATTGATTTGCCATGCAGCCAGGTTTAAGGTTTAGATCTGGCTGTGTAGAATCTGTTTGTCTTGCTGCATGAGCAAATGAGGCATTTGAGGCAATATTCATGGTGGACTGTGAGCCATATTCTTCAATAGCGGGTACCAGTGCTGGCGTGGCCAGTCTGGGGCTATGAGTATCATTCGAGGTTTCTTCCTTTTTGACCTTCAAAAGAACCTTTGTAAGAAGAGATAATGGAGGAAAGGCATATGCTGTCAGGTTTTTCCAACTGAAGGAGAGAGCATCCACTTTCCAAGCTTGATGGCGGAATGTCCTTGTACAAAATTTTGTCAGCTGGTAGTTTTGAGGACTGGCAAACAGGTCTATATTTGGTAGGCCCCATCTTTGAGTTATCATTGCAAATATTTGGGGATCTAGCTTCCACTCGTGGGGATCTTTGATGTTTCTGCTTAGGTCGTCTGCCAATGTGTTTTTCTGTCCTGGCAGGAATTGAGCTTGTAACTGGACTTAGTAGGCCAGAGCTGTGTTCCATAAGATTATTGCTTGCCTGCAAAGAGGGTAGGAATGTGTGCCCCCTTGTTTGTTTATGTACCACATACTGTGGTGTTGTCCGTCTTTATTGCAAGTTGTCCAGGCTGTAGTAGTTCCTTGAAGGCTGTCAGAGCTTTCTGTACAGCTAGCATCTCTTTTTGGTTTATGTGCAGTTTTCTTTGTTCTGCAGTCCATAGGCCTTGAATGCATTGCCCTGCCATGTGTGCCCCCCAGGCATAGTCTGAAGCATCTGTTGTGATAGTTTGCCTGGGTGGGGGCGAGGTGAAAGGCTGACCCTTGTTGAGGTGACATGTCTGTGACCACCATAGAAATTCCTGTTGAAGGCAGTGTCCAAGCTGTGGCTGTGTTGAGACCATACGCTTTTTAGGTACCACTGTAATTTCCTCATATGCAGTTTTGCAAATGGTATTATCAGAAAGCAAGATGCCATGAAGCCCAAAGCCTGCAGAATTTTTCTTGCAGTTAATTGGGTCTTTGTTGCCATTGTGTTGAAATACTGAGTCAGTTGTAATTGCTTGTCTGGTGTAAGATAAGCCTTCTGGGCCGTTGTATCCAAGCTGGCACCCAGGAATGTCATTTTTTGTGAGGGTACTAGTTTTGACTTCTTTTTGTTTACTGTGTACCCCAGACAATTTAGTAGATGCTTCACAAAAGTCAGATGTTGTAAGAGAATGTCTTTTCTTTCTGTTTGGATGAGGCAGTCGTCCAGGTATGGATATATTTGAATTCCTCTTTGTCTGCAGTATGCAATTACTGGTGCCAGGCATTTTGTGAATACTCTGGGCGCAGTAGATAAGCCAAAGGGCAGTGCAGAGAATTGATAATGGGTTGAACCTGCAATGAAACGGAGGTATCTTCTGCAACTTTGTCCGATAGGGACATGCAGGTATGCCTCCTTGAGGTCCAACGTTACCAGCCATGCTTCCTTGCCCAACATGGGAAGTAGCTGATGTAGTGTTAGCATCTTGAATTTGGGAACTTGTAAGTAAGTGTTTAAAATAGAAAGATCCAGAATTGGTCTCCAAGCATTTTCTTTTCTGGGTACTAGGAAGAGTCTTGAGTAAAATCCTTGGCCTTGCTCTTGAGTTGGTACCCTTTGAATGGCTCTCATGGCCATGAGAGCTGTAATTTGTTTTTGAGCCTCTGCCCTTTGATTTTGTGGCAGGTTTGGCATTCCTCTTTTTATTGGCAAGGTGTGAAAGTGGAATCTGTATCCTCGTAAAATTATGTCTAGGACCCATTTGTCCTTTGTGACCATGTGCCAGTTGTCTGCAAATAGTGCTAGTTTTCCCCACAGGGGGGCTGACAAAAGCGCTTTGTTTGGCCAGCTGAGGTGCAAGTCATTGAGTTTGCCTTCTGGTGGGTGGAGACCTGTCTTCTCCTCCCTTCTGGGTTGGAGTGCCCCATTAGCGAGGTTTATACTGAGCTTGTGGTTGTCCTCTGCCCCTTGGGTGCCTGTATTTACCCCTCTGAGGCCTGTTAGTGGCTGGAAAGGACCAATTTTTTGTTGGCCAGTTTCTGCTGAAGCGAGGAGGTTGTACCTGTAGGAAATCTTTGACTGTCTGCATTGATTTTGCCTTATCTTCCATTTTCTTTAAAACTTCTTCTGCTTTAACACCAAAAAGAACATCCTGCTGTAAGGGAGCATCTAGTAGTTTTGCTTTAACATGATCAGGCAGACTTTGTTCCTTTAACCAGGCATGCCTACGTATAACTGATCCAGTGACAGCTGCTCTGCAGGAGGCCTCTAAAGAATCAAACCCACATTGTAAGGTATGTTTGCCCACCTGCTCGGTGGCGTGCAACAAATCCTGTACTTCTTTCAATTCAGATTGTTGAGGGAGGGTGGTTATCTTTTGTTTTAACTGAGAGATCAGAAAATGCTGATACTTAAGCATATGAAATTGACAGTTTAGAGCTCTCATAACTAAAGTGGCTGAGGTGTAAACCCTTTTCCCCATCTGTCTAGTGCTCTTGAATCCCTTTCAGAAGGTACTGATTTTTAGCCATGGAAGCCTTAGCCCCCTTGGGACCCTGGGAGGTAGTCTCTGGGTCAGCTACTGGGCTTTTATAAAGACATTTGTGGGAATCAGGTACTCTGTAGTATCTGTCAGGCTTGGCCGGGGCAGGAGGCAGAGAGTCAGGATTGAAACTGGATTCTAAACAGACATCATCCACAATGTCCAAAACCGGAGGGATGGCTAGAGGTCTGTGTTGGGGGAGTAAAAGAAAGGTCTGTGTTGGGGGAGTAAAAGAAAGGTCTGTGTTGGGGGAGTAAAAGAAACTCTCTGAGCCTTTTCTTGAAATCAGAGTAATCCTGACCTTCCCAGTGAAAATGTTCCCTCATAGTGTGTAAAGTTTCCCCAGAAGAGTAATCTTCTGGAGGGGAAGCTGAGGGAATAGAGCCCTCAGCATCAGAATCTTCATAAGGAGAGAAGGAATAGTCTTGGTCCTCAGAGGAATCCGAAGAAATAGACAGTTGTTCAGAGGAAGCAGATTCTTCCTCTTGTCTAGGCCTTTTGTCAGGAGGAGGCTGAGAACCCCTGATAAGAGAAATCAAATCTTCAGCCATCTTGAGCATCTGTTTTTTAGGCATAGGGCCTTGAACAGGAGACTGAAGTG
>NC_056739.1:248786420-248866420 GCF_019279795.1 Protopterus annectens | reverse complement strand
CATATAATGATTGACATGTAAAGAGCGAATGCTCTAAAGAGCAAATGGCCACCTCTGTAAATTTTTTCCTCAGGGAAAAAAATTCAGTCGGCCATTATCGGGAATTGCCCTTTTCTCCAATGTAGAGTGATCTCAGAGTTGCTATATTTAGTTAGGGGTGTTTGATAGGCACAGCCCCCCAACATTGGGGGTGAAGCTCCCCATTTGATTAGGCTTTTGAAGTTTGTGTTTTTTGTGCACGGCCCCGTGAATTTTTTCCAGAGGAAAACATTTGTGGACATGGCCATTCGGTCTTTACGTGTTGATGATCATATGTTCGAAGAAAAGTCTCTTTGAGCATATAATACAGACCAGAGGTGTGGTATGGATCTGATATGTTGAGAAATGGGGTTCCATTCTTTGGCAACTGACCAAGAGTAGAGGCTAAGGCCAGCAGTTTTCTGAAGTTTGATAATGTTCAGTAGTTTATCACTGGATCCAAGTCATCCATTAGGGTGTAAAATGTGTAAAATGTGTAGTATTGAGCTCCAGGCTGGGGAGACATTGGATTTGTGCAGTATTTTACTGGAGATGGCTAGCCGAGAGAGAGTAAGGGTTTGGGGTAATTCAAGCCAGTTCAAAGATTTAAGGGCAGAACTGTATATTGTATTTGCTGCTAGAAGTAAATTTAGCAATTTTGTTATAGCATGCTTCTAGCTTTGATAAAATTGATGTTTGTAAAGTGGTGACTATAATAGCCCTAAAGAATGGCGGGAGAAGGAAGCTACCTGCTATGCTAAAGTGTTTTTTTTTTTTTTGGTATTGTGAAAGAAGTATTTATGTCTGTAGAGCATACCTAATTTTGATGGGTCTTTTTTGTGTTTACCTGCATCAGGGAGATGATTGCAGACACACTGTTGTGCAGCATAAGTGTGTGGGGGTGCTGCCCTCCTGAGTGTGTTGTCCTTCAGATGAGATGTTAAACTGAGGATTCATCTGCTTGTGTTGATCCCATGACACTTAGGTCCAGAATTTATGAACATAATTGTGGTATAAGGAAGCAGAATACAAATAATGCTTTATTTAGACATCTTAAGAATAGGCCCCAATGCAGCAGTTTCCAGTTTGGAATTATTGATGAAGTTAAGGTTAATATATGGGGGTGGTGATTTCAAAACTTTACAGGAAGTCAGGGAAACTAAATGGCAGTTAAAGCTATTTGCTACACATCTCCCTGGTATTAATAATGTTTTTTCTTTGCAACCTATACTTAAATTAAGGGCTAACAGATTTTAATTGTTGTATTTTTAGTAATTTTAGTCACAGAACTTAAGTAGTCACTTTAAGATTTTAATGATGATGTAATTGTATTATCAGGTGTAGTATTTAAGATCCAAGTTGTTACTGTTTTCTAGATGCTGAT
Organism: Protopterus annectens; assembly: GCF_019279795.1. Classification (NCBI taxonomy): domain Eukaryota; kingdom Metazoa; phylum Chordata; order Ceratodontiformes; family Protopteridae; genus Protopterus; species Protopterus annectens. Next base: position 248,865,018 of record NC_056739.1, on the reverse strand, counting down.
GAAGTCCAACTTCTGTGGGACAACAGCGCTAAATCTTTGTGCGGTCAAATAATGACTTTTTATTCTGTTTTGTGGTGTTTACAGTTCATTGGAGGTCCTTTCATTGGGGCAATATTTTTTCTATTTTCAGTGGTGTATTTTGTTGTCAATGCACATTTGGTTATTACTCATTTTTGTGTGTGTTCCTTGCCAGTTATGGACACCCTTGATGACATCCCTTCCATTGTTTCACCCATTCACCGTGATGAATTTTACCGCATGCACAAATTCAAATCCTGAAAGGAGAACCCACATGGCTCATTGACCTCTTCAGGCAATCAGGTTGTTTTCCCTCTGAACCTAGGAAGTGAGGTCATTTATTAGAGCACACTTCAAATGTGGAACTAAATGCCTTAGCTTCAATGGCTGCAAACACAGAGGATTCCTTATTTTTTTCTCAACAGAAGAACACTATAATTCCAGGAGATTTAACTTCTAGAGATCTGCCAAGTCTTAGAAACTTGGAAGCGGACTATGAGAGACTTGGACTAAACCAAAAGGTTGTTGTGTCTTTCGGCTTTTCCCGGTTAGGGGTCACCACAGCAGAACTGCGGTCCGCTAATGATTGGCAGTAGATTTTTACATGCCGAGTTGCCAGCTCTGATGCACAACCTTCAACGAAGGTACGCCCATTCATGCATGTCTCCACACAGAAGACGCTTTAGCTGAGAATCGAACAGGACAACGTCTTACTGTGAGGCGACAACGCTACCGCAGCACCACCACTGAACCAAAAGGTATGATGCCAAAATGAACCTATGTTGCAGCTGTGGGTAATAAAAAGAGTAATAATGATGCTAAAACTGTGCTTATGCTCATAATGGTAGTCGTGACACTGCTCTAGTTAATATTGCTGACAACAGTAATAAGAATAACTGTTTAAAACTGGTACTTTTGGACTTGATACTTTTTGACAAGAATTATAACTTTAATATTGACTCTGCTGCTTTTAGTTTGGTTTTGGGTGACCATAAAACTACTTCCACACTTAAATTTGATTCTGACTTTTGAGAAGAAGTTTTTTGAAATTAAGCACTTACAAATGGGTAATGCTCATCTTTCTAAATGTTTGGAACTTAAAATTGTTCCCTAAGGGTTACGTATTTCTAAATACTCTTTGGGTTTAGATTATACTGAATTTATGGTTCATAAGTTTAACCAACAGTTTGATAAATTTGGGTTTGAGTTAGTGAGACTAATTATTAAACATAACGATAGCAACTTTAAGTCAATTGATCCTGGACATTGACAAATTAAATGCTACCATTAATGATTTGATTTTTCCACCAATGGGAAGGTTTTTCTTTTTCAAAAGCAGTTTAAGATAGTTTATGAAAGGAAGATTAAAAAGTTAAGAGACTTGAATCAATATTTTAGAAATGTGGGTTATTATATTAAAAAGCCTTTGGAGAGTGATAATACTGAAACTAATGGGCCATCTGAAAATACACAAAGGGGAACATAAACCTTTTTTTTATCATAAAAGTTTCCCTACAAAGGAGAGGCCAGTTCAGCAACACAGTTCAGAAGAAGCATACGCCCATTACAAAACACAGGAACATAATTACCCTGGGGAATACAGATAGCAAAAGCAAATAAAATAGTCAACGCTCTCTCTGATTTTTCATATTTTTAATTAAACTGATATTCAGATTATACGAGTATTCTGTATAAGCCTGGATTGGCTGGTAGCAGAGTGGAGGGTGTTTATATAGCTAATAAAAAGGAGGAGCCCAAGGACTAAGCATAGGGGTACACCTGTGCTGGCAGGGAGGTACAGAGAGAGAGAGAGAAAGTGCTTTGCCATTTAACATTCTGAGACCTTTCTGATAAGGTAGCTGTTAAACCACTATAATGTGGTATGTGTGTGATAGTCTGTGTTTGCCCTGTATCTAATGTATAGCAACCTTGAAGTGAGAATAATAAAGTAAGATGTTATAAGAGATGGTGAAAGTCCCCATATGTGAAGCTGCGAAGGGGGGGGGGGGTTCCTTGACCCAGCAAAAACATTGTTTTGCAGTCACACTTCCATGTATACTGACAAGCTTTAGCACTTGCATTAATGGAGGTTTTGTATTCACGCTACCATTTACAATCTTTTGCAAGACTGGGTAAATCAGGCAGACCTAATATATCCCTCTAATTGCTACTTATGAAAATCAATCGGTGTATAGTGACTTATGGGTTTTGACCACTGATCACTCTCTTTGCTAGTTACATTTCCTAACTAATATATTTCGGTATAATGGTTGCACACTATCTTATAATATCTGCTGTTTCTTGTCTCACTATCATAATGTAGAATTTCATTTTATAAGATATGTTTTTTTGTATTATTGGCAACCACTTTCAGCCACATTTTTATTTGAAAGTTTATTTAGGCAATCACCTAATATACTGTCTTCGTCTGAAGGTTTCTGTATCATATTCTCACCCATTTTGCTGTAATTTTGACGTTTTCTGCAATCAACGTTGACTTAGTATACATAACCTTCTTGCCACTAAGTCTGCTGTCTGTTTGCACAGAAGAACATTACACTGTAAAAAATGAAAAAAAAAAACCCAAAATCAGAGATAATACAGAGAATCAATATGGATACACCTCTGTTTTTTCCTAAAAAGAGGTTGTTGGGCTAGTGGGACTTACCTTGTCAGCCAAGTGTACATAGAGTGACACATGTCTTGTGCATGTGGAAGGGATACAGTGGTACTCACATCTGGACACAAGCATTCGCAGCAATAACCCTTGCTTCTGAATGTTGAGCAAGTTGGCAGAAATGTCATGAGACTGATGAAAATAATGTTTTGTTAGTTCCTGCTAGATGTATGCTACATGTTAGGAGATGCCTTTGTTGCACAAAAGTCATAGTGAATTGTTTACACAGTGGATAGCTTCGGGGCCTGGATGGATTATCACAATGGGTAGTCTGAGATTTTAAGCATGCAAAGAGAAATCTAAAGAACCTGAAGAGCCGAAGAAGGTGTCACCTCAGAAATCATGGATTGTAGGGATCTTTGCATCAATGAATTATAATTCTATGTTAAGAATAAATGGGAGTGACTGTTGTGTAGAAACAAGACATCCTAGAAAAGGAATAGCAGGAATAAATACATCTGTAAGTAATGATCTTCATATAAGATCTAAATAAATGACTTCATTATACAAGCTTTCATTCCGATACAAATAAAATACTACGGAGTCATATTTGCAGTAGTGTCCATTTACTTTAGTTTAATTCGTTTGCCGATCTTTTTACTGGAAACATTTCTATACCTAAAAACCATGGAAGTCAGATTACTTTCAGGGTTTAACTTGGCAAAATAATAATGCTAGGGAGTAAAGAACCACTTGTGATAGTGCTGAAGGAAAACTGCATTCTCCTACCCACTCAGTGGAATATAAACTTTGAATATGGCAGCTTTTGCAGTCCTTTTTCTCAATCTAATGTACTAATCTGTACATATACTTCCTTATTTCTTGAATGATTTTGTATGTGCATCATCTTTCCCTATTCCTGTACTCTGGAGTTTTTAGTGCCTTCACACTGCCTTTCAGACACCTACCCAGCTCGTTTGGTCACTGTGCATATACTGTTAATTTTCTGTTATTGTGCTTCCTTAACATCAGTCAAAATAAAAAGACCTGTCACAACAGATCTTCAGAAAGCGGGATTCTCTCTCCTCTCTTTTCAATCCATCCTAATTTCTGAGCCACCTGATTACAAGTTCTCCTGTTTAGCAATTACTTGTAATCAAGTTAATATTAAAACAGAATTATAGAACAAAAATACAGTTGGAGAAGGTGAGAACCCCAGTCTTGAGTTACTTTAATTAAAAAAAATCTGATTTAAATCATTCTCTGCCTGAAGATTTCTTATTGTACTTCTCTTCTTATCCTTGGGGCATTAATATACTTGCTTTGAGCTCCATTTGTGGTTTGACTATAAAAAAAGAAACATTCCCCAATATAGTCTTCACAAGAATATTATGCAGTTCTTAGCTTCTCTGCTTCTTTCTCATATGAAGCTGAATTTGTCTTCTGCAATAAACAGCAGATCTCTTCAACTTTATAGCCTCAGGGCTGATTAAGATTATACTTTGCCCAGATGTCTCCAACTTACTTCTGTTTTACATATCAGCAGGAATTCATTAATCAATACTTATGACTCAAGACAACTGGTTACAAATCCGGTTACAATTTGTAGTTTTAATGGTGCATTTATTTTCGGTGATCTGCTAAAGTTTTTTTTTTTTTTTTGCACTGCCATACAAGACTTGTTGAAAGGATATACCAAACAGCACAGCTTGTTGAAAAAACTCTATTTGCCGAGTTTGTCTTGCCATCTTGTGACTTTCTTAGTAATTACAGTATAAGCAGAATAAAATTTCTAAGCTTTCTTTGGTGTTAACAAGTGCTGCTTGCAGGCCTTATTTTCTGATTGTAAAGGAAAGATTTTTTTGCAGAACTAAATCAATAGATTTCTAAATGTCTGCACAAGGCCAACAACCCAGATGATTTAGAAGTGGCATAATACATAAAAGGATAGAATTTGATATCAAAGTTAGCTAGAATGCAAAGTAACCTGTTTTACATCAGTAACATGTAGGCTTGTAAATAGTCAAGCTGTTATGTTTAAAGTGTATTGCTGAAAACACAATACAGTAAAATAATGACATAATGGCTCATTTTGAATTAATTAATGGTAAAACAAGCTATGGTCAGTGCTCATCAGATGGTAGCTAAGGAAATGGCTGCATAAATTTAAAAATGATTCCTAGGATTTAGAAAGGGCTGCTGCTAGCAGTAAGCCCTACTATGGACATACAACTACTGGTGATAGGCCTTTTGGATTCATAGACAGCCCTACTGCACTAATTGTATTCAAATCTGTAAAATCACTGAAGTGGGTGTCCTCACGGCATACCTCAAATGTTAATGAGGCATTCTGGGGGAGTAACATATGATAATTAGTCTGATACTCTTCCTCCTCAGAAATGTCTGTGGCAAGTTACGTATGCAGCCATGTAACTCGTAGAACCACATGATTACGTAAATCAAGTTTACCAGCCACATTCGTTAACTTGTCCAAAACCTTGAATTCAGCCATTAATTTCAATGGGAGAGATCACATTACAGGTCTGTGTCAGGGAAGTCAGTGGAGAGAGAGTGGTGGGTTATGTGTATGGTAGAGTGTTTGTAGACGTACGAGTGGTATCAGCTGAGTATTTGTTAGTGCAGGTGTGAGTATCCCCTTGGGATGTTGCAGTAGGGGTTCAGTTAGGGGATAGGTTGAATAGGCATATGTGTGTGCATGTGTTACATGTGTATGTGTGTGTGTGTGTGTGTGTGTGTGTGTGTGTGTGTGAGAGAGAGAGAGAGAGATATTACCTATGGAAGAGGCTAAAATACCTCTCAACTCCTCCTAGGCTAATGAGCACCAATTTTAATATAGAGAAGCACTTTACACCAACAGGGACATTTCATAAATTTTACTTTAACTTACTTAAGAAGTTAATACAATAGATTTTGCAGCAGGAAGTTGCAACTGAATGATTACAACTAAGAAGCTTTAAACCTGACATTACTGACTTACTGCATTTGTCCATGGCAGGAACAGGTGGTCATATGAAACAAAAGTATGGATGTTATTTAAAATCAGGGGCACCTGAGAAGTATGGGGATATGTCCATGTGTGAGACTGTGTGCATGTGTGTGGTAGAGTGAATAAGAAAGGTGCCTGTGCCAAAGGGAATCATGAGCAACTAATGGCGATTACCATTGCAAAGTACTTTTTAACACTTGCCATAATCACTGAGCAATTCAGAGACATGCAAATTACCCAATAAGCATTTCTCAGAATTAATATTTTTCACAACTGAGCTAAAGTGTCCTTTTTACCACAGTACTTAAGATCTGCAGCTTTGTTCTTTCTGAATCCTGGCCTATGTGTCTGTTTTTATAAACTATAACACAGGTTCATGTTTTTCTTTATCACATCTCATAATATTATTCACTGGAGAAATTATGACTTGGAATACAGTAACAGATTCTTGTAGGAGCTGTTAAAAAGAGCTGTTGCACTTGCATGGTAAAATGATAAACTGGCAATATTAAGCACATAATTTATACAGCTCCCAAGTATGCAGCAGTCTAGAAGGCTTAGGATTTTTGCACTGAAGTGTTTGCATAGGATATTTTGTACCCCAAGCAGACTTCAGAGCATTTTTTTTCCTGAAGACAGCAAATGCTGGAGGTATGATGGGAAAGAGAGGGGTAACTGAGAACATGCTTTTTTGAGAATGTAGCGAGTTGGCAGATTTTAAAAATTCTCTGTGGTGTACAGTGCAAATATTTTGGGGGAGCAAAATATTATAGCTAAGGAAAGTATTGTTTGGAGCTGGGATTTAAAAAAACTGAAATGCCCTGCTAAGTTTCATGCTACTGGTAGTTAAAAAAGGAATTACTAGAAAATGGAAATCAAAATATGAACCAACTGTTACTAATGTTTTGAATGTTGTAAAAGAGAGAAAAGAACTCGAGGTGGGATGATTAGAAAAGGGAAGGAGCAAACTTGTTAGAAATAAATACATGGAATTTCAGGGAATGTTATATGCAGAATAATGTTCTGTAGAAAAAATAAAATTTTAGGTAAGGCAGAAATTGAGCAATTTATGTAATGCTGGAAGAATGATAATTGTTTAAAAAAAAAAAAAAAAAAAAAAAAAAAACTTGTACAATGCATGAAATTTAAAAATGCTTGCAAGGGTTTGTTTTCTATTAATGTAGGACCATTTTGTTACTCAATATATGTGAATAAAATAATAAACTTGATTTTAAAAAGGAATACAGAATATTATTAAAGTTACTTTGCAGTGTCTACAAAAGGATGCTATCTATGAGTTGCTGCACTTTGTGTTTACCCAACTGCTATCAGCATTGCTGTTGCTAAATTAAAGATTGGGATGTTACTCTTCAATACTGTCAAAGAATCTATGACCCATTACCCAAAGCAGTACAATCCTTATTGTGTTTATTATACTGAAACAGCTGGGTACTTACGAATACTATTAAAAAGATGACACTTATTTCACCCCACACAACCACCATATTCTGTAGAACTAAGATACCTGCTGTGTCGTAGCTCCTCTTGAAGCTCAGATACTTTCTTCTCTAACTCAGGAAGCTGATCAGCTTGGCTTTGTAGCATCCTCACTTTCTCTAGGCCACAAGTCAAGGCATTTCTCACTTCCTGCATCTTTTTCTTAATCTTGTAGTTTTCCTTTGTTAAGAGCAGTACCTTCTTTGTTAACCTCACCACCTCTTCATTAGAGTCGTGTAAATTGCTGTCATTGTGCTGTGTAATGTTCTTGGCTTCCTCTGCCTGTTTGTCAATAGAACAAGTTAGGTCCTGAAATTCCTGCCGAGCAGTCTTTGATGCTGTGCTTTCTGGGTTGCTGCAGTTACCATCTTGAATTTCTCGCATATCAACTTTGAGGCTGCTGCTGCAGTCATAGGGATGGTCAGTAGGATGCACCTTCAGCAAGGCCACTTCCAGGGCTAAGCACCGAGCATCACTACTCTGCAATGCTGAACGAAGCTCCTCAACTAAGTCTTGCAGCCTGGCATTGTCCAACTGTCTCCTGGAAAGTGTGTCCTCAGCTTCAGTTTCCCCTGTAAGATGAAAAATCAATAATTTCTCACTAGTTTATTGATCTTAATATTAATAACCAAGTAACTTATAGAAAAGAGGACATAAAAGACTACAGTTCTATTAAAGTTTGATTTACTTAAGGAGCAAAGAGGTTATCTGTAACAGAAGCGTAAAATTATTCTGGACATGCTGAAAATCCATGGCTGCAGTACCTTGATGATTCAGTATTAGTCCAGATGATTTAGACAGAATGTAAGGCATTAATTTAGAAGTGATAAAGGTGCAAAACAGTTCTTGATAAGTCTTGTAAAGTCATTACAAATTAAGACCAGTAATAGATAACAATCAGACCAGTAATAGATCACTTTTCCTCATTACCGGAATACCTGCTTAATCCTATTCAGGGTCATGGAGGTCCCAGATGTGGTCTCAGCTCTCACTGAGTACAAGACAAAGAAACTGCTCCTGGAGAGAAAACTAATCACTGCAGGACACAATGACACGTGATGAGCACACCTATCAGTTTGGGGAACTGACAGTTCACCTACAGCACATCCTTTGGCATGTGTCAGGATACTGGAGCACCCCAGCAAAACGCACGATATAATAATATAAATATCCAACTTGTATGCAGAAATGTATTGTTCATTATGCAAAATAAATGCATCCACTTCATCATGGACATCCCTATGATAAATTGTAGGCATTGCTGCAAAACACAATGGAATTCCATTCTACACATTCAGGTAAAATAGAAGTGATGTTAAAAGACTCGGTGACATCACAGAGTGGGAACCATTGCTTCATTTCCCAGCTGCACTAGAATTAACCCAGTACAGATGAAGAAAAATCATACTAGAGGGACCAGGCCAGTACTGTAGACTTTCAGTAGGCTATAGAAAACAAAATCCAGTTATTTACACGGTGCATTAGTAGGAGATACAAGACATGGGGCTGTTGTTACAGCTGTGCAGTCCCTTATCCAGAACTAAAATACACAAAAAGGCTCTATACAACCTCTTATGTACCTAATTACAGAAGTGAAAAGAAGACAACAACTGTATTACTTCTCTAGTACTTTATTCTGAGGATGTGTGCAGGGATGTATTGTTTGCTGTACTGGTCAGTCCCTATTCAGGAATTGAAAGTATGGAAGTAATGGCTTTTGGAGATTATTACATAGCTCCAGTAACAATACTGATGGATTCTATGCATAATGCATTATTGCAGGATAAATGGAGAGATGCACATTTTGCAGAAACAGAGAAATTCTGAGCGGTTTACACAATGTTTAAAGAGATAAGCATTAAGGATATGTCTAGTGCAGTTAATAACTGGAATTCAAAACATGCTAGTGAAAGCATGCAGAATAATGAAGGTATTGCTGTGGGCCAGCAAAGGAAAAGCTGCATGAAGAGGAGAAGTCTACTTGTTAGTTTAAAAATTACAGTTGTCACGAGATGATAATAATAAAATCATTCAGATGTCCTTCCTTAATCACTGCTGCAGTATTTCTTAGTACTGGGATTTCCTGCCAAGGGATAGTTCTTGCGTCCAGCCAGCATACAAAATCTGGCCTTTCCATGCACCGTACACCAGACACATATCCTAAGTGTAAAAGTGTGAGGTACACAAGTGTTGTACAAGCATCAAACCCTCAGAACTTCTTTACCATCAGTCTGAACACAGTGTTTCATTTTCAGTCTTTAGGTCATATGTCTTATTACAGACCTTCTGGGCAGAGGAGTACCCCATGGGGAATCTTACTTTTCTTTAGCCTTGTTTTATTGTAGGCATAAGTCTTCCAGAAAAGGGGAAGCAGATTCTCTATAAGGATGGAGGGGGACTAAAGGTGGAGGTGTCTCAATTTACATCAATATATCTCAAAGCTGGTTAAACAGGACAATGCATTTGAGCTGCTCCATGTTCAAATCACCATAGGCAAAACCCAATACCACTTCCTTGCAAGCTATAGGTCCCCCTGTATGACCCAGGAAACCCATACCATGTATTTAATCTTACTGGAAATACTCACCATCCAATCAAATACCATATTCATGGGTGACTTTAATCACCCCACTATTAACTGGAAATTCTATATGACACCAAACATACAGGCACATAGATTCCTGGATTTTCTAAACACAAACTCCCTGGAACTGATTGCCAAGACACCAACCAGGGTGCAACCATACTGGATCTGGTGCTCACTAATATGGGAGAGTGCAGCACCCCTCTTACTGTAATGTCTTCCCTGGTAAGGTCAGACCTGTCATACAGGGCACTGTCAGACCCCACTCTGATGGACATCCTGCATATCTACAAAACAAACAGCATTAGAATTACCCATTCTAGAGACTTAAACCTCACGTGGCATAAATAGGCTCTGCTGGCCAGACAGGTATGTATCCCACAGACTACCCAGTCTCTGGAACAGGCTCCCTATCCATGTGAAGCAGAATTCCTCCAGAATCCAATTCAAGTGCAACTTGGACAATTGGATGGGGAACAGGAAATTCATCCCTGGTTTGGCAACTATGTCTCTAATGGACACAGGCAACCTGCAAAATGGTTCAACTCTATGGCCCATCCTTTTAAATGTTTCATCTCACAAGCCCCTGCTTACATAAATCAAGGTTATCAGAACTTGTCAGAGATTTGGGATGAATGGCTAAGATTAAAAAGGCCCTTGTAGTCGTTAGCCTAGTAAACACCTATGCACGTGATAAGTGCCTTTTTGCTTAGGTGTGAAACAGTCATAAAGAAAGTGTGCTCTATTTGCCAGGCCTTTGTCCTCAAGACCCAGCAGAGCCATCTCTATTGGTCTACCTTGAAAATTAGCATCTTAAGCATCTTACTGAAAGAACCATGTCCCTGAAATCTTTACACCCAGACATCCAGCCTACATTAAAGAAGTCAAAGAAATTGAAATCAGACACCTCTGCTGTCCAGCTGCTGCTTTAAATCTCCAATGTCTCTTATTAGGAGACTGCAGACCATCCATTTCAGACACCTGCTGAAACCAATATGGAGAAAGCTTCTTGCATATCCAGTGGGTCTAAGCCAATGTCCATCAAGGATGAGAAGGGGGAACATAGGCTTGTGATTTTGGAAGGGCCCAAGTAGAATCCACAAATTCTTGTTTGGAAGAAAGTCTCAGATTCTTTAATTAAGATACATTAGGGCTTGGATGCTCTGAGGTTTATATCAGTGGACACCCCTGCTAAAAAGAAGCTAAAGACTAGACCGATTCATCTAGTAGCTAAAGACTTCCAAAAGAATGGCAAAACTTTACTCAAGTGCTTTAAAAAGCCTTAATAGCATTAAAGCCTCCTCGTGGTTTGTCAGTCTCTTCTAAGAATCCCTTCTTATTTTTCTTCTCCTCTGAAAATGGCTAGCGATTCATCTTCTGAAGATGATGATCTAAATTCTGATGAGTTTTTAGCTTATTCATAGGATCATAGGAGGTTACTAGGCTATTGGCCCTGAGGCCCTTATAAGCCTAGCCAAGAGTTTAGCCCATGCATAGACAAATCAGCACCTGATGCCCCTGTCCAGCAGGGACATGGGTGGAATCCCAGGGGTATATTTTCTGTTTCCCATCCAGTTATCTAGGTTGTGCTTAAAAAGGGGTAAAGATATACTCTGCTTGATGTGGAGAGGGAGTCTTTTCCATAGATGGGGAAGTCTCTGGGACAAAAATCTGTCATGCCAACAAGTCTTGTTGATGTCACAGACCAAGCTGAGGCTAAGCATGTGGGTTACTCGAGGGGAACTTGACTTGCGGATATGCAACAGTCCCATCAAGGTGGGGTCCGTGAAAGCCTTGTATGCCAGAGAGAGGTCCCCTCTGAGGAGTCTGTATGAAAAGGAGTAGAGGGATAGGGCTTTTAGTCTGTGTATGGTAGATGTTTGAGGCCCTGGATTCTCCTGATGAGGAATCTCTGTGGTGTCTCCAGCTGCTGCATGTGCTTTGCATACTACATGCCGAAAGGGGCATTGTACTCAATAATGGGCCTTATAAGGGAAGAATACAGGGATGTTATGACCACATTGTCCCTGGATGAGATACCCTTACTTATGAGGTGGGCCATGTAGAAGGTTTTCCGTACAACGGAAGCAACATGGTGGTCAAATGTCAGGTTGCTATCAACCTGGGTGCCTAAATCCCTCACGACTGATTGAGTACTTAGGATGTTCTTATTAATGTGATAATTTGTGGGGATATCACTCTCCCCAAAGGGGATGATGATGCACTATTTGGTATTCAGCTTGAGGCCATGTTTCTGGCACCAGTCATTTGTCTGAATGAGACCCTCTTGGAGGATGTCCACATTACTAGGGGAATTGATGACAGCACCCAGCTTGCAGTCATCTGCAAACTTGGTCAGCCATAGCTCACTGGTTTTGGCCTGCACCTCAGAAACGTATATCCCAAATAACAGTGGCCCCAAGACTGAACTCTGGGGTACTCCGCTTGTTACAGGTATACTTCTTGAGGTGGCTTCCCCTATTTTGACTACGTGGGTTCTATCAGTGAGCCATTTTGCTACCCACATATGGATTGATGCCTAGTTGAGAGAGTTTATCTGTTATGCCATAGTGGGGAATAGTGTCAAAGGCTTTGGCCAGGTGAAGGTAGGCAGTGTGCACCATTTTCCCCTCATCCATGGCTTTGGTGACTGTGTCAAAGAAGTCTACCAAATTTAGCAGACATGACCTCCCCTTGACGAAGCCAAACTGTGTGGGATCAAGTGTTTGGAGGATGCCAATGTCCTTGTTGATGAGGTCCATGATAATCCATTCCATGGCCTTGCAGATCAGGCTAGTTAGGCTGATGGGTCTATAATTTCCTGGATCAGTGGACACTCCACCTTTATGTAAAGGGATGACAATGGCTGTTCTCCACTCAGCTGGGATGAAGCCATTACTCAGGCTTTGGTTGAATAGGGTGTCTAGTGGTGCTGTAAGTTTCTGCCTGCGTTCATGTAGGATTCAGTCTGGGATGTTATCAGGTCCCATTGAGGCGGTATGTTTTGCTTTTGAGAGAGCAGTGATGACCTGTTCCATAGATATAAGGGAAGGGGGCAGGTACTGGGGATGTCCTGATTTACTGATGGGGGGACAGAGGGGTAACGTTTTCTCTGAATCTGTCAGCATCGAGTTTGCTATATCTACAGCATTTGTATATGTGGTGTCCTTGATCACCATTTCTGAACAGATCTGGGTGCTTCCTTTGAGGTTGCGGACATATGTGAAGAAGGCCCTTTGATTGTCTCTAGTAGATGTGGCCAATTTGGACTCGAAGTTTGCTTTGGAGGATTTCACTAGTGCTCTTATTTGCTTGTTCAGGCTAAGGAGACATTACTTTCAATTGGACACCTGCTCCTTCTTGGTCTTGGACAGCAATTTTTTCCTTTTGTTATAGAGTTTATTTATTGCAGATGTCCACAAGACAGGTTTACTCTTCCTTGCAGAGGAGGATTTAGTCCTGTTGGTTATGCCTGATTCAATGCATCTAAATAAATGCTCATATAGTGCTTGTATAGTTCTCGTATAGTTATTCTTCTCAACCTCATTCTCTTTTTGCAGTGCCTTCTCACAAGGAGGATTCTCTTTCTCCTGACCCTCCTATGGAAGACCTTCCTTTGGAGATGCTCTTTTTAAAATGATAGAACATTTTAAGTGGGAGAGCTCTCAGATGTCTGAAATTCAAAGAGGTATAATGATCTACTTCAAATGACTACCTCTAGACCTTCTGTAGTTCTGTCTGGTCTTTCAGCTCTGTTAGATACCTTTTTTTGCTTCACAGGCTCCTGTGTCTCAGCCTCATACTCCTAAAAAAACAGAAAAGTTGTATAAGGATCTTGAGGCCTAGAAATGTCTTTATATGAATCCTTACTCAGATTCCTTTGTAATTTATCTTTCAGATGACAAACCAACAATGCTTCTGGCTTCTCCTATGATACTGCCTATGAAGAAATGATAAAGCCATGGATAGGTACAGAAATTAGGTGTACACTTCTGCTACTTTAGCTTCTAGGGGCATCAACTATCAGACACGTAGCTAATGTGTGCTTTCCCTTCTTTATAAAATTGGGGATATCTTAACTGATATGCTAATTCAGACGAGATCTGGAGCCCTTTCAGAAGCTGACCTTCTCAGGTAGCTAGACATTCAATTAGGTCTAGCTATGTTGCTGTTGATGCTTCAAGGGTGGATGGTCAAGGTCAGTCATTAGGAGGTATTCATAGCTAAGGCTGCAGTCCATCCCAGAGGACATGAAAGCTAAGCTGTTGGCTTCCCTTCTGGTAAATCAAAATTTATTTGGTACTACAGCTGCTAACCTCTTAAGATTTTACAAGACAAGATCGGGTCATGTAGGACCTTAAGTAAACCTTCCTTTCTCCTGTTCCTAAGTATCAAAAGAACTATCCTTCAAAACCATGTCCTTTTTTTGTAGGCATCAAATGCAGATTCAAAATGGTAAATATTCCTCTGAAAAGATTTCAGTGAACAAAAGTCTTCCTTTCCTTATAAACCTGCTTCCCTGTGACTATTTACCGCCTCTTCTCAGGCAGTTTTTCTCTCTCTCTCTTTCACTAACCTTTTCCATTTGGTGGAGAATTACAACAGACAAGTGGGTTCTGTGTATAATTTATGACAGTTACAATAATGGTATGGAAGTCCATTCCTCTGTTTAGGTATCTCTCAGCTTCCCCCTTACCAGTTATCTTATTTCCTCAACTGATTCAAGATATTCTATCCAGAGGCACTGTTCAGACAGTTCCTCCTTTCTAGAGTTTCTATTCCAGAATGTTTCTTGTTCCCAGAAAGGAAAGATCTTTCCTTTCTCAATATATTTCTGAAAGTTCCATCTTTCAAAAATGTTAACTATTCAAACACTAGTTCCAATGCTTCTACCCTAAGCTTTTCTAGCTTCTCTAGATTTGAAGGATACTTATCTTCATATACCCATTCATCGCTGTTTGAGGAAGTTTTTACAGTTCTCTACACCTTCCTTGTATCATCATGTTTCTGCTTTGATATTTGGTCTTTCTACTACTCTGAAAGTATTCACCAAAATGTTTAGCCCTACTCATAGCCTTTTGCAGACTTCATAGAATTCAGATTTATCCTTTTTTGGATAACCTTCCCATTCAAGATCCAGCCCAGCAGGCTTTCCTACAGGATTTAAAGTTCACAATGCTCCTGCTTCACAATGGGCTTCAATCTAAATCTAAAAATGTCACTTCTGACACCTTCACAGGATCAACTTTTCTTGGGTTGCAGAATTCTTCATCCACCCAAGTTTCTCCTTCAAACAACCTTTTTCAGTCCCTTTTTCTTTTGTAGGAGAGTTTTTAAGAGCCCTGGGGTTCCTGGCATCAACTGTCCCTGTGATTCCATTTGTTGGACTCCACGTGAAGAAATTCCACTGGCATGTAAAAGCAGTTTGGCTTCAACACGGCCATCCTCTGGATTTCCATATTTCTCCCTTGCCTTGCATAAGGAAGGAATTTCCAATTTCTTTGGTGGATCAACCAGATGTCTTTAAACCCAGGCCTCTCCTTTCTTCTTCCTTCCTGCAATCAGTACCTATATACAGAAGCTTCAGACCTAACCTTGGAGGGGGGGGGCTTATTACAAGAACAGCAGGTGCCAGGGAGACTGGTCTTCTCAAGATGTGGCTGCATCAATGCCAAGCAAATCAAAGCCTTGGTTTTGGCTTTTTGAGTCCCTGCATTAGCTTTGCTTTCCAGGGCCCCTCAGAGTGATTATGTGGCACATAAACAAGCGAAGAGGGACAACGTTTTATAGCTTCTGCAGACTTGCCCTGATAGCTTGGAACTTTGCCTGAAGAATTAACTGGTGATGAATGGCCATCTATATTCCCTCAGACAAGAATATAGTGGCAGACTCTGAGCAGATACAGAGCAGGTCCACATGAACTGATGGTGGACAAGGAGGTCTTTCTGGATATTGTTCATTAACAGGGTACTGCTCAGATAGATCTATTTGCCTGCCCTCAAAACAGACAGCTCACTAGTTCTTTTCCAGAGTGCCAAGTCTTCTGGCCTGGAGACCTGGCACCATGTCTCTTTTGGAGAGGAATAGTCCTGTATGCATTTCACCTTCTTCCTCTGTTGCCAAAGATTTACAAGATTATGTTGGACAAGTCCAAAATCTTGTCCGTGACTCCTTTTAGCCCAGACAGCATTCCCCTTCTCTTTTGCCTGGCCAAGGGCCATCATCACAAGTTACCACATGGGATTGAACTACTCATAAAAGTTAAGGTCTGTCTCATACACCCTCATCTTTTCACTCTAGAATTGACTCTCTAGGTGACAGGTTTTTGATTAATTTCTGACACCTTTTTTGTGGACATGCTTAAGGTTTTACAAGAAACAAGAAAACCCACTATTAGAAAATGTTATGTAGCCAAAACTTGGTTTTACAGAAATGAACAGGATCCCATTTCTGTTGGGATTCTTACTGTTCTGTCTCATCTGTGTGATTTGCTCCATTCTGTTCTGGTATATTCTTCTGTTAAAGCTAATTTGTCAGCTATCTCTGCTGTTTACTGCTGAATTTACCACTTTCTTCCAGATTTGAGGATAACCAGTTTCTAAATATGTCCTTCATATTCAGTCTCCAAGAAAACACGTTCCTCCTTCTTGGGACCTAAACTATGTTCTTGAGGAGTTGATTCAACCACCTGTTGAACCAGCACTTGCTTACACTATGAAACTGTGTACCTAGACAACTGTGTTGTTGGTAGCTCTCACTTCAGCCAAAGGTGTCTAAACTTCAATCTCTTCTGGTCATTTTTCTTCCCCTAGTTTTTAACAGAGATAGAGTGTCTCTTAGAACTAATCCTTTGTTTATGCCTAAAGTTTTAAAGGATTTATCTCAGACTACCCATCTTCCTTTATTTTTTCTCAAATTAGTAATGAGAGGACTCTTCTTTCTTTGGATTTGCACATACACTTCAGATACTATTAAGACAGCAGTACAGATATTAGGAAAGTGGTGAAACGTTTTGCTCCTTTTCGACATAAGAAATTAGGTTCAACAACTTCCAAGGAAACCATTTCTTTTTGGATTTCTAAAGCCATTTCCTTTTGTAAATCTTTTACGAGAAATAGCTTTTTTCTTTCTTCTGTTTGGGCTCTTTCCACCAGGATAGTTGCCTCTTCTGGGGCTTTTTTAAAAGGTCTTGATGCTAGATCCATTCTGGTAGCTGCTAGTTGGATGTCTGAACATACTTTCACTAAGTACTATCAGTTGGATGTGATTTCTAGGGCCAGAGCATGTTTTGCCATGTCTATCCTCCATTTTTTTTTGGTGTGTTCCTCAGTTCCTTTTTTGCTAATCCCATTCTAAGCAGTAGCTTTTGTACTCTTTCAGTAGTAAAGAATACTGCCAAAATGATTAAAGGAAGGATATAGTACAGCAGTGTAAGAACTTCCTACAACAGTAGCTCTCCTACTTATAGCTGTTGCAGTATTATGTCCCTTCCTCCTTCCCTCATTAGGTTTTTATTTTTTCTTCTTTGTTCAAGAATGTATATATGCATATTTTTTGGGGGGGATGTACATGTACCATATTTTTCTTATATCCCTCATTTGCCAGGCTTGTTCTTCTGTGGCAGTGCAGTTCTGAGGGTTTTGCGCTCATATGTCACTTCTGTACCTTGCACTTTCAGATACATGTCTGACATACAGTATAGGGAAGGGCCCAGGCTTTGGTATGCTGGCTGAATGTATGGCTGCCCTTGGCAGGATATCCCATAAGAGAATACTGCAACAGGGATAAGAAGGATATCTACTGTTACAGTAAGTTCTTACACAACTGCACTTTACTTGCATACATTGTTACTGCACTGCAGCATTAAAAACTGAAAGCTTTTGGAGCAGAACCTTGCTTAATTATTAACATAAGGTAATATTGCATATTGCATGCTACAGGAAGAGAAAAATGTCTTGCTGTTTGCACATTACTGTAGCATGCTAGAAGCAGAATATTGTGTGGTTATTCACACACTGCAATACTGTAGGGTAAATGGTACAAAGAAATGCTTAGTTACTTTTGCAATGTCAGAGTGCATGGCAACAGGAGTAGAAGGCAGATTTATAGCGACATTCTTATTTTTGGCTTAAAAGTTTTCTCTATCCCTCTTAAATTTCTTTTTCTTTTTTTTTTGGAGAAAGTGGTGGATTGCAGTTATTAAATACTGATAATCGTTACAGTTACAGACTTATTTTACTTTAGAAAATGCATGTCAATTCATATCATTATTTTCTCTCAACTTTCTAAGCTAATAAAACCAGTACTTACAAACGAGCCCAGTTTGAGAGTCATTTTCTCAATTCTTTTTGAATTTATCCCTAATTCTAGAGGTAGAAAGGTAGAGAAGTATGAC
Source organism: Protopterus annectens (assembly GCF_019279795.1). Lineage (NCBI taxonomy): Eukaryota > Metazoa > Chordata > Ceratodontiformes > Protopteridae > Protopterus > Protopterus annectens. The sequence continues at coordinate 248,846,900 of NC_056739.1, read as the reverse complement.
CTGGAAAGACATATTTAGTTTATTTATTAATATACCTTTGGTAACCAGGGTAGAACACTGATCCAAAGGGCCAATTTTTGATTAAAAAGGACTGCAGCTTGAAAAAAAAAATCTGAAAGAACTGGCATGTACATTAAACAAGCAAATAAAGCATAATAGCAATACAATATATCACCAAAGGACTGACAGGGACAGAGTGATAAGGGAGGTAATTAAAGATGTACAGATGGTGTAGCTGTTATTAACTGAACCTGGAAAGTAAAACATACGATATTGAAATATTTAAGAATTACATTTTTATGTAGAGGGAAATGGGACACTGAAATTATCTTGGCAAGGCGTACTGCATCAGGAAATTTCAAGCTTGTTTTATACTTAGCTTGGCTCTGTGGTATAGGGGGATAAATTCCTGGCTATGCTCCAGGTGGACCCATCTTTGAGTAGTGAAGATGACAGAGATAGGCAGTGGTGGGGGGTTAAGAGTGACTGGTATTTGCCAGATTATCCATGCTGGGAGAAAAGGCAGTTTGACCCTGCTGCCAAACAGCCTCCAGACTCTCACTTTCATAAAACAAATGGCTGATAAGGTTATTACCTTAGGCAGGATCCAATAGGCCATAAGGCTGTCAACCTGCCTGAAAAAGAAACAGGCCTGCCATTCTCCCCAAGCTAGGAAGGAAAAAGGAAGTTCTTATACATATACTAGGTGCAACATTCAGGTGTATAAAAGAGTTATTAGTGTTCTGTCAGGTTAATTTACATGCTAGTATAATAGAAGGAGAGATGGGGTAGCTGTTCAGTTATTTGCATGGGGCATTGCTCTGAGGATACCATAAGGTAGGACAGTAATGGTCGTACTATTCTTAAGTATGTGTTCCTGAAAAAAGAATACCTCCAAAATCTTACTTCATCCAGACACAGCCACTCTGCACATAATATACCATTACTGTGAGGTACAGTCACCTTGGAGTTAGTATATTTAGGAAAGAGGAGGATAAGGAACAATTTTCCCTCCAACACACATATATGGGGAAATCTGTCAGGATGCTTCTACTTCTTCTGTAATGTGATTTTACTGTGAAATAGCTTCATTTTTAGTGCACATATTTAACGCTGTGTTGTTTTTTCAAAAAATCTTGATTTACATAAATGCAACTTTGGATAGCATGAAGGAAACAATGCATTTTCATCAAATGGGCCATAGACTGGAAGACTAATTACTCCCTTTTTCAAAAAAAAAGGGTTTTGGTCTCATGGAATGGACTAAAAGAAGGGGAAGTGGAAGGAAAATTCACAGAGGCATTCAGTGGGGCATGGGACAGAAGAAGAAAGTGCAATGGCTAAGGTGCAGATGGAATACTGAGTGCTGGCAAAGGCCAGACTAGATAGATGTATTCTGACCTGTAATTAAGCAAATATACTGTAAACATTCATGAGAATTACAGTGTCTTATTGTTTTCACCCATTTAATACTGTCCATTCTGAATGTGTCTTAAGAATAAAAAGAATGTGGCAACAGTCAAATTGTAGAGTACCATTCAGCCAGCATGGGAGAGACTGAGCTTAGCCATACCAACTGCAGGATTGGAGGGGTACCTTTCAGAAACAAATGTGAGGAAAAACAAATCTCCAATACAACAAACCTATACAGAGAACCAACATACATGTAACTCTATATAAATTTGACTAGCAAACAATGAGCACACCGAATAAACTAGAATATTTGCCATAACAGAGAAAAAAAACTTGGGCATTATTCATAAGCTTTAAACACCATGGAGTAGGGGTACTAAGCCCTACAGGACTCATATGAAAACCATACAGTGAGGTAAAGTCAAGTATCACCACTCTGTATTATAGTACTCCATTTATGGAGTATATATGTAAAAGACCCCTTCTCTGATCATATGCGATTCAGAACTGCAACACCATTTGCATATATACCGAGCAGGGTAAACCTATTGGACTCCAGCCATGTAATCAGATGGTGTTATATTTGTCAGTATTGTGGTCATTATGACACCCAGCATACACAGATGAGTAGCATATCAACTTTGTATATTAAAAAAAAATAAATAAATAAAAAATGAAAGCATCATTTCAGTGGAGGAAAAAAAACACCAACAATGGAGTGCCCTGTGGTACAGGCAACTCTCCTATTTCTACAACCACAACGTAACCCCTCCCCAAAATACTGTCAAGCTCCTGCCTATAAATACGCTCACATAGCATCAGATGATCTGATTAGCATAGTATGGTTATGAGAACAGCTCTGATATCATGCCAAAAGAATGGCAATTCTTCAAGAACTGCAGTGAGGCAGGATGGCACATCTTATTAACAATGTGTTCCCTGATGTAATTCAGTGCTTGAAGAGCAACAAAGTGATTGGAATGTGTTGGAACCATTCACAAACACAAACATCCCTTTATATGGCAGCATTTAACACTGTAATTCTTTTTAGTGAATCACAATGAACCACTGTAGAAAATGTGAGTGTACAAAACAGAGTTTGCAGATTGCTTGTTCATATGTGCTCACTGTATTTATGAATTCCAGGATCACTGTATAAAAAATGAATAAACAAATTTTATGTCACATTGCCTAAAGTAAAAACAATCCTTTGTTTTCTCAAATACAGCATTCTCTTTACTATGACATAGTATGACATTGGTTTTAGTATGTTTAGTTATCTGGTACGTGAAAGCATAGCTGCCACAAAAGGAAAGGCTAAAGGGGAGAGTATAACTCCCTGCCAAAATTTTTTTTTATTGAATTGTATTTTAATTATTAAATGTTATTTATATAATACCTGTATAACACAGCAACTGCATCCCTTAGTAAACATGCTATAATTTATCTGTAAGTCTCTTTCTTATGACCTCTACTGTTTTGCTTTTACTACTATTTTAGGCCTTTATTATATTCATGATGTTTCAGTAATGGTTACATTTATATCTGACTAGCATTAGATCGTAAAGCATTTGCCAGTAAAATTCACTGAAGTGTTAAAGCCAGACATTCACTTCCCTTCAAATAAATGATGATTTAATGGTGAAGATTGCATTTCCTGCTTATTACTGCTATAGGCTATCATTATGAAGTTTAAAAATTTTGCATTTCTAAAAGAATAAGCTAAGTTAGAGTTTCATAATTCAAATAGACCTGAGGTTTTTTATTTGATTTAGTTTTTTACAATTTGCTCTCCTGAAAATTTGCTGATAAGTAATCAATATTTCAACAATCACCGAAAACTTAACAGCACTCGGGTCTGAAAAAGGCCCTCAAGACTCACTCAGCCTGCTAATGAGCAGTATAGAGCTGATAGATATGGTCGTTGGTTCTGCTTGCCTTTGGGTACAATAGCCATACCCCCCAGGAAGCCACCATGTTAATTTACTAATATAGTACCTAATTTCATAAACATATCTTTATCTGAGTCATAGGTTCATAGGTTCATACTAGGCTATCTGCCCTAGAGCATTTATAAGCCTAGCCAGACTGTGTTTGGCTTTCGCCACCCATTTTAAATTAATTTTGCTATGCCCTTTTTCGAGGTTAGTATACTGTGCCTCTGTCTAACAGTGACACAGAAGTGATACCCGGGGTAAACCTACGATCTCCCATCCGCTCATCAAGATTCCTCTTGAAGAGATTCAATGAGGGACTCTGCCTAACCTGGACTGGGATTTTATTCCAGAGTGAAGGGAGCCTCTGGGTTATGAATCTGTCCCTCCAGCATGTCCTATTTATTTCAGTGCTGAGGTTCAAGTCTCTCGAGCGCATAGATCGATGGGATTTGGATTTTCTGAGGTGCAGCATGTCCATTAATTCCGGGTTGGACATGGCTTTATACGTCAGGCACAGATCGCCTCTGAGCAGGCAGCATGCCACTGAGTAGAGCTGGAGTTTCTTTAACCGGGCAGCATATGGCATCTGTTTGAGCCCTTTGATCCTTTTGGTGAGGTACTTTTGGGGTCTTTCCAGTTGCTGCAGGTGTCTGGTAAGGTACATCCCAAAAGGGGCACTGTACTCAATTATGGGCCTGATGAGGGATGAGTAAAGAGGCACGATGACCTCCCCTGATCTAGATGTGAATCCCTTCATGATTAGATGGGCTATATAAAATGTTCTTCTAACCACTTTGGCCACGTGGTTGTCACATGAGAGATTGCTATCAACTTGGGTCCCCAGGTCCCCAATTACTTCTTCTGTACTTAATGGATTACCACCTATGTGGTAATTTGTGGGCAGTTTGTTTTTGCCAAAGGGGATGACTATACACTTTTTGGCATTAAGCTTGAGGCCATGGCTCTGGCACCAGTTGTCTGTTTCTATGAGGCCCTTTTGGAGGATGCTTGTGTCGGCTGGAGAGTCGATTATGGCGCCCAGTTTGCAGTCATCTGCGAACTTGGTCAGCCACAGTCCTTCCATGTTGGCCTGTATCTCAGAGAAATATATACCGAACAAGAGAGGTCCCAGGACTGAACCTTGTGGGACGCCACTTGTAACTGGTTTGGAGTCTGACATGGCTCCAGCAATTCTAACCATGTGGGTTCTGTCCTTGAGCCAGTTTGCAACCCATCTAGTGACATAGGGGTTTATATTTAAGCTGGTGAGCTTATCTATAATGCCCGAGTGGGGTATTGTATCGAAGGCTTTTGCAAAGTCCAGGTAGGCTGTGTGGACCACCTTCCCCTTGTCAATGGCCTTGGTGACTGTTTCAAAGAAATTGACCAGGTTTAAGAGGCAGAATCTGCCCTTAACAAAGCCGAAGGATCCAGTGTCTGTAGGTCCCCAATATCTTTATTTATGAGGTCCATGATGATCCTTTCCATAGCTTTGCAGACCAAGCTAGTCAGGCTTATGGGGCGATAGTTTCCAGGATCCGTTGAGGCACCACCTTTGTGGAGAGGGACCACTGTTGCTGTACACCACTCTTTGGGTACACATCCTGTAGTAAGGCTGAGAATGAACAGTAGTTTTATGTTTGGGTTTAGCTCTTTTTGGAGTTCATGTAGGATGCAGCCCGGGACACCGTCTGGTCCCATTGATGCTGTGTTTTTTGCTTTGGAGAGGGCGGCTCTTACCTGAGAATCTGAGATGTCAGGGGGGCAGCACTCTGCTGGGATAGATATTTGCCCTTTTGGTGGGGAGGGGGGGAGAAGTTTGCACTGAACCTGTCAGCTAGGATGTTGGCAATGTCTGTGGGTTCGGTGTATTTTTTGTCATTTTGGACTAATTTTGAGCATATCTGGGAAATCCCACCCAGGTTCCTAACATAACTAAAGAAAGCCTTGTGATTATCCTTCGTGTCCTGTGCAATGTTTCTCTTGAAGCTGGCCTTAGACGATTTTATGAGTGCCCGTAGTTTTTTGCTAATACTGATCAGAGATGCCTTCCCTTTTTGGGATTTTGCTCTGTCATGTAGTAGCTTCCTCCTTCTATTGTATAGTTATGGCTGAGGTCCACCAGACAAGACGCCTGCCTTTGGAAGATTGGGTCTTGGTTTTATTTGGGATTGCATGATCCATGCATTCCTGAAGGTGTTCATAGAATGCGTTTATAAAGGATTCTGTGGTCTGGGCCGTATTTTCCACAGGCCCAGGGGCTTTGATGGATTCCACCTCGGTTTTGAGGAGTGTGAAATTTGCTTTAGAGAAGTTTTTCACTGTGGTTTTCTGGGCAGGGGGTGGGGTCGGGATGTGAATATCCAGTGAGATTAGTTTATGGTCTGATCTTACCAGTGACGGCTACACTTCTGGTCTGGAGCATAGAGTCCCCATGTTGGTGATGATCAGGTCCAGTATGTTTTCCCCTCTTGTGGGAGTGGTAACAAGTTGTTCCATAGCATTTGAGTTTATAAATTCTAGGAACCTTTGGGCTAGGGTGCTGGAGCTAGAGTAATGCTCCCAGTCTATGTTTGAGTATTTGAAGTCGCCCAATATAATGGTGTTTGGAGAGACCTTCATATTTTCCAGTGTTCTCAGGAAGGCCGAGTGGAGTTCCTGGGTTTGGGAGGGTGGTCTGTAGCAGGCTATAAACTGGAAGGCAGTTTTACCCACTGTTAGTTGCACATGGATAGTCTCTGATGCTTCGTGCTGTGCCACCAACCTGGAGGTGTGGGTATCTTTGACGAATATTGATACTCCCCCTCCTTTTGTGGTTCGGTCCAAGTTTGGGGGCCAAAAAGCATGGTATGAGGTATAACCTGGTAGTGCTGGGGTGCTCTCAGGAGCCTTGAACTAGGTTTCTGTTACTGCACAGATATCAATGTTCCCCATGCTAAGGAGAGTTTTGAGTGCATGCATCTTGAGGTTTAGACTTCTGGCGTTGAGTAGCATTACTCAGTTTCTTATCCCTTGTGATACCTATGGAGGTGGATTTGTCTTTTGAGCCTTGCCTAAAAAAGGCACTATGGGGGTAGCAAGAGCCTTTGCCAATATCCGAAAGCCCAGGGGTGACAGGTGCAAGCCGTTCCTAGCGAAGCATCGTGGCTTGTCGAGCATGTCATCCCAGGCTGACAGGCATTGGATCCCCTTTGAATGACACCAATACTTAAGCCAATTGTTGAAATTGATCATCTTGTCTTCATATTGTGGCATCATTCTTGGTGAGGGTAAGATGCTACTCAAGGTCAGGGTCATTCCAGCCTGGGCTACATGCTCAGAGAGCTCCTCTATGTCTCTTTTCATGTAGTCCAGGGAGGTACGTCTCAGGTCATTCACACCAGCATGGACAATGACTGAGTCATATTTGTAGTTGCCTTGGAGTGACCTGAGTGCTTGTGTTATGTGGCGGATCCTAGCGCCCGACAGGCAGCTCACTGTGACCTTCTCCTTGTTCAGCCTGGTGAGCGGGACGTCAGTGTGCCTGACGATAGAGTCACCTATTACAAGTGTATCAGGTGTGTTATTTAGCCTTAAGGGCTGTGACTGTTCGGCACACTGGCTTTGTGAACTGTGTGTTGCACGTGTTTTGTTTTGGGGTAGCAGTTGCTTCGGTGTCTGCTTTGGAGGTCTCTGCTGCTTAGGCAGATTTTTATTTAGAGCCTCCGAGTATGTTTTTGTGTGTTTATGTGTTTGGTTCGCTGTTATGGTAGGTCTATGTGAGACTGGAATTGTAGTGAGTGTGGTTTCCTTCTCCTCCTGACTGGTTACGCCAGTACTGAGTTGAGAGAGCTTAGCCTCCAGTTTGGCTATATGGTTGCATCTCTCACGTGTGTTGGAATTTGTTGGGAGGAGGAGAGGGTTGTCTGTGTACATGAGGCAGTTGTAACATTGCCTCAAGATTCCCAGATTCACCAGCTGGACCGGAGAGGAGATTGACAACTGACCTTTGGACATGCTAGAATAGTATTGGGAATTCCTTTATAATTGAAAAAAAGGGCCAATGGGGAACAAGGTACTCAAGGGAAGTTTGTGAGGGTGTAGTGCTTTTAATTTTTTAGTGCTGACTTAGTGAGCAAGTGCCAGGTAACTTAAATGCAAATGTGTTACAGGTAACTTAAAAACTTCCTTTCTTAACAGTCATGCAACTAGTATTAATATTTGTATGAAAAACATGGTAACATTATTCCATTAGCACGTTACTAATATTGTACAGTTCTGGTAAGCAAATTACTAATGTGCAGTTCTTGAGCATTTTACTAATATTGTACAGTTCTCTGAGGACATTATTAATATTGTACAGTTTTTTTGAGCATATTACTAATATTGTACAGTTCTGGTAAGCAAATTACTAATATTGTGAAGTTCTGTGAACATATTACTAATATTGTGTAGTTCTGTGAGCACGTTACTAATATTGTACAATTCTGTGAGCATGTTACTAACATTGTATAGTTCTGTGAGCATGTTACTAATATTTTACAGGTCTGTGAGCATGTTACTAATATTGTGTAGTTCTGTGAGCACACTACTAATATTGTGCAGTTCTGTGAGCATCTTACTAATATTGTGTAGTTCTGTGAGCATCTTACTAATATTGTACAGTTCTGTGAGCATTTTACTAAGATTGTGTAATTCTCTGAGCATGTTACTACTATTGTGCAGTTCTGTGAGCACGTTACTAATATTGTACCATTCTTTGAGCATGTTACTAATATTGTATAGTTCTGTGAGCATGTTACTAATATTGTATAGTTCTGTGAGCATGTTACTAATATTGTACAGGTCTGTGAGCATGTTACTAATATTGTACAGTTCTGTGAACACATTACTAATATTGTGCAGTTCTGTGAACACATTACTAATATTGTGTAGTTGTGTGAGCACGTTACTAATATTGTACAGTTCTGTGAACACATTACTAATATTGCACAATTCTGTGAGCATATTTCTAATACTGTACAGCTCTGGGAAGCACATTACTAATTGTACAGTTCTATTTTATTTCTTTTGCTACCACTATCCAAAAATCACAGTTTTCAACAAAACAGATAATGCCAGAGCCAATAGGTGGCACTTGCTGAAGACACATTATAAGGAAGGTCAAACTACATAAAAGAGAAAAGTTAAGCCAGTTCCATGGCACAATGGAATAAAACCTTGACTCCACCACATGCAACCTGCATTCAAACAGCAATTTGGACACCTGTAGAAATTGCCCAGTTATGATGGGAGTGACCAGGTACAGTCAACTCCCCCATCCTGTGGGTTAGGAAGTGGCTTCAGCTCACTACATGGATGGCGCCTAGTAGGACCATTATGCGTTAATCAGTGAAGTTTGAGCTTGTGAAGCCTGTACTGTTAAGCTGCATTTGCACCAGTATCCAAGTAGAATTCAGCATGTGGATGCATGCTTTTCAGTGAGTCAGAGCTCAAAAGAGCTGCTGAGTAAGTGAGGACATACTCCCAAGATGAAAAAGTAACCCACTCTCCGGACACAAAAAAGTCAGTGAATAATTTCTATTTGGCAAATTCATGTTGCTTGGGGCCACATACTACAGTCATATCAGTGTCATACAAGTTGAAAAATGCCATGACTGTTGTAGAGTTCTGTCATTAAGTTTGTATTTCACGGCTACTATACAAAATGTCAATTTATTTATTGACATTTGTTTACCAAGAAAGTCTGACACAGCATTAACCTTTTTTCAGCACTGGCCCTGGACCTTCTAAAGGATCATATGAAATAAATACACTCTGTGGCCTGGTCAAAACACAGCTGAAATGTTTACAGAATAAAATGATAATCAACAATTCTAAACCGAAGTATTTAACATTACCTGTCCAAGTTTGTGGTTAGTTTTTAAAAATAGCAGGCATACATCTGATCTGGGAAACAGATCATTGTGCTTCTGTGGATCATAAATATGTAGGGTGTTGTGTGATGAAAATGACTACATTCAAACTCAACAGCACTGTCAGGGATGGGGAAAAAGAGTTCTCTTTGCTGCAAGAAAACACACAGAAAAAGGACAACAGTATTCTTTTTTTCACGATGGACATTAGCATATCTATGGCACCAAGGAATAGGCAGCCCAACACTCAGTAGAAAAATTAACATTTCATGACTAGACCTTGAGGCATTGTGCATACAGTATTATACTGATGTTGTGGTGAACTGAATAGAGGAAAAGAAACTGTTAGATGGGAAAACCATTCAGTGTCCTAATGGTCTGGAGTGAAGTTACTAAGTACAGTTAATAGGACGTGAACCAAAACAACAACTGAACTAATAACCTCTCCAATTGTCCAAAAATGTCTGATACCTGATGTAATATACTAAAATCAGTGTACAACCACCTTTATCATAAATTCCTTTGCAGGGCATGTGTAAAACTGCACTTGTAGTCACAAAACAAACTAAGAACTGATTCCACCAGTTGATAAACCTTTGCAACCAACTTCATTTGATACAAATACCACCACTAAGTGCTTTCATCCTATATTGATGGGATTTCATCAGAATTACAAAAAGTTAGTTCCTCGAACCATTTAAATAGAAATCCACCAATTAAATTCATTAAGCTAAGTAAGATTTGTTAAAGTGATATTGTACTTCTGTATTTAAAAATCCAGGATTCTCTTAAAACCATTTCATAAAGTACAACATCACTATTTTCTCAAATGAAATTAAAATTTTAAAAAGACATAAAACTACACAAAAACATATAAAATATATTTGTGTAAGCATTATTTCATGCACACTAATAAATGTAAATGTTACAAAATTCTCTTGCTAAATAAACTGTTTGCTCTAATGTTTAATGTACAAACTATAGATGTAGAAATGTTGAGTCCTGGGGGTTGACATGCATTTAATCTTAATTGTCGAATTAATTCTTTCAGTTCTAACCTACTGTCTACATCTACCCCCCCCCCCCCCCAGCTGATCTAAGAACATAGTCTACAATGGAAAACCTAAGTTTACTGAAATTCTAACAGGTTGTTGTGTGTTTGTATAAGGCATTATTCAAATGACACTTTCTAATGTCATAAAGGGGTTTTCTCATCCGATCATTTAATTTACAGATGGTTTTCCCTACATACAATGCCATATATCCAGTACATGTTGATATATAAAAAAACGTGGGTAGTGCTACAATTACATTTGCTTGGGCACGATATACTAAGAGGAAAGTTCACCTACAAATACTGACCCTCATGTATGAGACTATATCATTTGCATCTACCACACTTTACCATACAATAGACTCAATTAATAAATAGGAAGTTAGTTTGATTTGCTATCAATTTGTTTGCATTAAAGCATTTACTATATGCCACTATAGGTTGTTCCCCTAAAACATTACTTATTTTTCTAGGGAATACTGAATGCCATAATTGTCTAAAGGCTCCTACATATTTGTTACTTCAAGGTTGTATGGTACTATAAGTGATGGCATCCTGTTTTCTCTATGCAATACTTCACTATTAGATGATAACATGTCTAATGAAGGGTTAGATATTTTTTCTGATAATAAGGGTGCAAAACCAGTCTGTCCTACCCTTAAATACTGCATTCTTAACTGATGTTAATAAATAATCCTGGTGACCTCTTTCTTTGAGCATACCCCACAAATGATGGGCTTTGCTTTCAAAATCTTCTGTACTTATAAATCTTGACAGCTACACCATCTGTCCTTTGACCATTCCCCTTTTCTGATGTACAGGGTGACAGCTATGAAAGTGTAACTATGAATTTGAAAATATCTTTTTTCTATAAATAGTAGATGTAAACTTACTTGAATTCCTATCCTTAGTTAAGGTTATATTCAAATAATTTATTCTTTCACTGTCATACTGAAATGCAAACTTTAAAGTTTGTGGTGGTTTCTAAATATTTAATGAATTTCATCAATTCTTCTACTGCACCCTTCCAAAGAATCAGGATGCCATCCAAAAACATGAAATATGAATAAATCATGGGCTGGAATTCAGAGTCGAAGATATAACATTTTGCCCATTCCGCAAGCATTATGTTAGCATAAATCAGGGGACAGGCAGCCCCCCATAACTACCCCTGAAATCTGGTTAAAGTATTCATCCTCAAAATAAAGTTATTGATTAGGACAATCTCCAAACAATGTATCCATTACTAATAACTCTTTTGTAGTGATATTTTCTTATTAAATCAAAAAATCATTAAATAGGTATTGTCCTTCTGAATGTGGAACAACAGGAAATAGGTTAATTATATCAATTGTTGCAAACAGATTCCCTTCAAAACTAATTAATTTCATATTCTCCAGAAAATGCCCAAGACTTATGTAATATGTGTACAGAATTGTCAAAACATCTCTTACATAATTTGTCAATGTATTGCCCTAACAACTCTATTTTTGATGCCTTACCATCACAATTGGTCTAGATGGGGGGTCAGTTTGTTTTTTGTGCATTTCTGTTATTCCAAACAAGGCAAGTATTAAGGGTTTAGTCACTGTTAAATAAATAGTCATAGGTGTCTTTGTCAAATAAAATAGTCATAGGTGTCTTTGTCAAATAAAAACTTGAAGAAGTGAATCACCCAGACGTGAATCACCTAATCCTACATTGTTCTTATTGTAGGCAATGTTAATTTCATATTTAGTTACTCTCTTGTATGTCTTCTCATAATATAACAATTCATACATCTTGAAGGAATAATCTATACTATTCACAATAACAATCTCTTGCCTTTGTCTGGTTTCATTATTTTCAAACTTCTACCAATCCTTAAAAAAAAATCTAAGACTGTCTTTCCTCAGTGTTCAAACTGTCAACAAATTTTCCCCTACACCTATGCGGTTGTCTAAATTTGTTTTCACAAATTCTTTCAAAGGTGAAAACAAGCAGTTAATAGGAGGCAAAAATACAATTTTCCTTTTAATTTTTACATCATAAGTGCATTTCATACGGTTTGAAAAGAATTAAGATAAATTTAACAGTCTGGTATATAGTTTTAATTGTATTAAAATTCTAGCTATGTCCTCTCTGTAATTAGGGATGAACTGAAAACCCTTTTGAGAAAAGGACACAGCTCCATCAGTTGGAGTAAAATTAGACGAGTTAAATATTTTTAAATCTTTTTTGTTTAAAAAAGTGTCTTTGTATTGATCTTTACAGTTATAGTTAGAGCAGGTGTTTAATAGAGGTGCTAAAATCTCCTTTTCCCTTGACCTCGTTGATTGGGATTGTTGTTCTGATTCTTGCTTCTGTACAATTCTGTCTGATTGTCTTAGCTGTGCCTCTTCTAAAAAAGGAACTACTATCAGGGGACTATCTAAATGCACAGGATCGAAGTTAGCATTATCATAATTATTCAAATAATTTTAATCATCCACATTGTCTGTGTAGTTTTTAATGCAAGAGAGTTTAGGATAGGCCCATCTTTTTCCTACTCACACCTGCCTCTATATAGTTTTTGACTCTTACAATCCTGGCTGCAATTGGTCAAATTGTCTGCATTTAAGTACACCCCATTATAGTCATCTTTGATGCTATTAAAACTTAAATCTGAACAAATAACTTCATTTAATTCATTCATCTCATTGTTAAATCTGCTAATCTTTCTCTCATTGTCTTTTACCAAAGGTTCCATTACTTTTAACCCTCTAATATTGAGCAGATCTAATAATTCCTTGTGTAGAACTGAGTTTTCAACCACACTAATGGGAAATTTCCAAAACCCAAGACCCTTTGAGACTCTTTTAGCTCGTATATTTTAACCAAACACACAAAAATGTAGAGAAAAAGTCACCACTCATAAATCCACTGAGCCACTCAATAAGCAGTCCTGGACGCTCACTAAAGCACAACTCAAAGCAAAAATGCTTGACCTTTTGTTGTATAAAAAAAAATGAGTTTATTAAAAGTCAGATTTAGCACTTTCACCCACACACAGTGGGCTTCATCAGAATCTGATTCTTCAATTAAAATCACACAATTTATACAATGAGTAAAAACTATAGTGTCACATGTTCAATAATATGTTTAATGCTGTGAACACTGTCAAACATACATAAAAAGACAAATCCAATACTCTCTACCTAAATTGTCCAAATGTTGAAAAACACACAACCACTACATACACCTATTATATTAATTTAATTGTTGTATATAAGAGCTCTAGCTTGTAAGACGGGTTTAACAGAACTAGTGTCATTAATATCAGGAAAACAAGTGGCATTTAACAACAACTGCCACCTTACCTCCTTCTCCTCTAACAATACTTTATAATTACCACCTCTAGGATTAATTTTTAAAGTATCTAGTATAGCAAATTTAAACATCCTACACTCAGGGCTTCCTACTAAGTGTCTATATACAGTATTATTGGTGTTACATTTCCTTATTTCATAAAAATGCTCATATATCCTATTTCTTAATAATCTATTAGTTTTACCCACATAATATGCGGGACATGAAATGCATTTAGCTAAACAGACTACATACTGGGTGTTACAGTTTCCTTTTTTAAAATATATAGTTTTGTTTATATTTTCAAGTGTGATTTTCTCTGTTTCCAATATTGCAAAGCATAAACTATAGCCTCCACACTTCTTAGTAGCTTTGTGTGTATCGATTCTAAATGGTATATTACACTGGCTCTCAAATCTATTCTTGATACTCGTATCAGTTTTATATATGAAAATAGATGTCTCTCCTACTATATTATATACCTCTCTGTCACACTTCAAGATATTCAAATTTTTAGTAATAATATTCCTAATTTCTCTGGTTCGATCCTCGACTGGGGTACCTTCTGTGTGGAGTCTGCATGTCCTCCCTGTGGTCGCTTGGATTTCCTCCGGGTGCTCTGGTTTCCTCCCACATCCCAAAGATATGCTGTAGGTGGATTGGACACTCTAAATTGGCCCTAGGTGTGAGTGCGTGTGTGTACCTTCTGTGGAAGGTTGGGCACTGGGGGCTGGCAATTCGACACTGTAAAACTCCATTGCCAATCATGAGTGGACAGATGATCCACTGTGGCGAACCCTAACCGGGAAAAGCCAAAAGAAGAAGTAGTAATAATATTCCGAATACTCTGTGCTGCTGAATTGTATTCTTAAACACATGCTGTCTTAAATGCATCATTCTCATTTCTCTGAACTGTAGATAAACCTGTTCCCAAGATTGGTGGATATCTATCGCCCCATTGCTCTTTCACAAAATTGATGGTATTTATAACTAATTTAGTAGGATACCATCTTTCTACAAACATTTTACCAATATATTCAAACTCTCTGACCATATCTTCATATACCGATGTCATTCGTGCCACCCTTATACATTGGCCTTTAATTATACTTTTCTTTTGTGACTAAGGGTGGCAACTTGTAAATTCAAATAGCTGTTACTAAAAATAGGCTTTCTGTATAGGTTAGATTTAAATCCATCTTTAGTATGGGATATATGTGTGCCCAAAAAGGGGAGGCCTTGTTGACTATATGTATGTGTAAATTCCAGGTCATTACTCGAATTGTTCAAAGGTTCAAAAAATTCCTTAATAGAATTCTCACTACCTTTCCAGAGAACAAATATATCATCCAAAAATCTGACGTAGCACTTAATGTTCTCTGTATACTTACTGCGAAGAACATATTTGCGAAGAACATATTCTATTTTAAAATCAAGTGATACTAAATTGGCATACATAGGGGCGCAAGATGCGCCCATAGCTACACCTCTAACTCTGTAATATTCTCCTTCAAAATATATGTAACTGTGTTCTAACACAATAGACAAACTCTGTAATGAGTATGATCTTTTCCCAATTGAGTTCTGAAAATTCTCTCATACTGTTCATAAAACTATCAAGTCCATCATCTTTAGCTATACATGAAAATAGATGTACATCAGTTGTTACAAAAATTAAATCTCCTTCACATATCTGCCTTGTAAGTATACTTAAAAAAAAACCCAAGAATCTTTAACAATATGATTCACTTGATTGTATAGTCCTTTAAGCCATTTGTTAAGGAGTATGCTCATTTTTTATACAACAGAAGGTTGAGCATTTTTGCTTTGAGTTGTGCTTTAGCTCATATATTTTCCTTAAAGTAAAAATGATCTAATTGTAAGTTCTGCATTTTTAACAGTTTGTGCTAAAATGTATTTAATTGTGTCCTTAAATTCATGCAAGGACCATTTGAAGCACCACTGAAAGAAAAACTTAGTAAAAAGTAGAAAAGTAAGCCAATTATCAAAATCAAAATTACTAATACTAGTTCTCGGAGTACTTACAACTGTGATAGTACTTCCATTATTGGGCTAAATAGAAACTGCCGACAAACCGGACATCAGTCTCGGCAAACCAACCATATCAGGGTTCCGGTCTGATGACTCATTCAAGTCTTGCTGAAGACCAGGTAAAATTTAAATAACTGCTGAAGCAGCACTGTTAAATCCCCAGGTAAAGCATTTGCTTGTGTTTCACTTGCAAGTTTGCTTAAAGTTGCCATGATTGATTCAACAAGACAGTATCACTCAAGAGTTACTGGTGACACATACATTGTTGGAGATTGCCCAAACAAATAACTTTATTTTGAGGGTGAATACTTTCACCAGATTTCAGGGGTAGCTATGGGGGCTGCTTGCACCCCAATTTATGCTAATGAGGTGCTTGAGGAATGGGAAAAATGTTACATCTTAGACTTAGTTCCAGCCCATGATTTATTCATATTTCAGATTTTTGGATGATATCCTGATTCTTTGGAAGGGTATAGTAGAAGAACTGATGAAACCCATTAAATATTTAGAAACCCAAAAACTTTTTAAAGTTTAAATTATTTGAATATAACCTTAGTTAAGGACACAAATTCAAGTAAGTTAACATCTACTATTTACAGAAAAACATTTTCAAATTTATATTCACACTCTGACAGCTGTCACCCTGTGCATCAGAAAAGGGGAATAGTATGGACAGATGGTGCAGTTGTCAAGATTTATAAGTACGGAATAAGATTTTGAAAGCAAAGTCCATCATTTGTGGAGTATGTTCAAAGAAAGAGGCTACCCAGAATATTTATTAACATCAGTTAAAAATGAAATATTTAAGGGTAGGATAGACAGGTTTGCACCCTTATTATCAGAAAAAATATCTAACCCTAAATTAGACATTGTATCAACTAATAGTGAAGTACTGCATAGAGAAAACAGGATGTCATCATTTATAGTACCATACAACCAGGACATAACAAAATATTTAGCAGCCTTTTGACAATTATGGCATTCAGTTTTCCCCAGAGAAATAACGAATGTTATAGGGGAACAACCTATAGTAGTGTACAGTAAAGACTGAAATGTCAAAATTTGATAGAAAATCCAAGTAACGGCCTAATCAAGTCCATCATGTGGTAGATGCAAAATTATGTAGGTTCATACATGAGGGTTCCTATTTGTTGGTGGAGGGCTTTCCTGGTATTATATCTTGTCCAGGTAAATGTGATTGTTAACACTACCTATGTTGTTTATATAGCAACATGTAGCAGATGTACAGCATTCTATGTAGGGAAAAATATCTGTAAATTAAGTGAATGGATGAGAGAACACCTTTGACATTAAGAATTGTCATTTGAATAATGTCTTATACAAGCACATGTTTGAATTTCAATGAATTTAGGTTTTTCATTGCAGACCATGATTGGATGGGGGAGATGACAACAGTATGTTAGAACTGAAATAATTCCATTTGGCAATTGAAATTAAATGCATGCCAATTCACAGGACTCAACAATTCCACATCTATAGTTAGAGTATTAAACATTACAGCAAACATTTTGTGATTTAGCAAGGGAATTTTGTTACATTTTCATTTATTACTGTGTATGAAATAGTGCACACACAAACACATTTGCTGTATTTTTGTGTGTTTTTAAAGTATTTCATGTGAGAAAAGTAGTGCTTTTTTGTACTTTATATACAAAGTTTTAAGAGAAGCATGGATTTTTAAATATGGGAGCATGATATCACTTTAATTTTGTAATGTTTTTGGAAAATATATTTCAATAAAAATTTATTATGGAAAAAAAAAACTTCAGTTGTTTAATTAATTTGATTGCTGAATTTACATTTAAATGGTTCGAGGAGCTAACTTTTTGTAACTCTGTTGAAGTCCCATCAATAGGGGACAAAAGTGCTTAGTTATGGTATTTGTATCTAATAAAGTTGGTAGTGAATGTTTATCAACCAGTGAAATCAGTGCTTTGTTTATTTTGTGACTACAACTTCAGTTTTACACTTGCCTTGTAAAGGAATTTATGATAAAGATGGTTGCACACTGATTTTATAATATTACATTGGGTATTGGATGAGTTTAGTGCCTGCTGGACAACTGGAGAGGTTACAGTTAATAAGATTTTTTTTTAGTTTACTACACAAAGACTTGCATTTGCAATTCTCAGACTGATGTTGATGACCATGGAACCCTGCAGTACTACACAGAAACAGACTCTGCAAGACTGAGTCCTCAGCTGTTTTGGAGGGTCAAAGTACAGCCATCAGAGGATATGTTGATGCTGCATGCTGACAACTGTACCACATATCAAAAGTGCACATGTGGAAGTGAAGCAGGCTGCATCTGATGGAAACAAATGTTGCACAGCCTATCATGAATGAGGTAGTAATTTAGTGTTTTTACATCACCAGAGCTATCAACAAGAACTACCAACATTATATAGCATCATCCGAGTCCCTGAAACTGCTTGCCACTGTAATCATAGATGCTACATCTCAGTCACTGAGCCATATGCTATGATTCACCGCAGAATGTCTCTTTCTTCAATACTTTGTGTTCTGTCTGTGGCCTTTTCAGCTGCAATTGCCATCTGTCTTCTGTTCCTGTTATCCCTTCCATTCATCTCACTAATTTTTTATTCACCACTTGTTAACTAGCTAAGTAGGCTGGTCAAGTGAACATCCTCAGCCATGTCTTGAGCCAAAAGGCATGTACAAACATGAACAGCACAGACTAAACTGCATAAATAAAAGTATAAATATTGTCACTGAGAAAGAAGTAAGAGGCATTGGTGAAACTGAAGAACTCTTAAAACTACAGTGCAATTAATTTGGAGTCAATAATTTGGAGTCAATTTATGAGCACACCAGCCATAGTTAGTATTACAAGTATTCTAATCCCAGAGAATATACGCCTTATTCAGAACTGCACTATATATAAGTAAAATTCTAATGATGGACAACATAGCATACATGCACCAACTTAAGGTTTTGTAAATCCTTATATTCTAATAGGAAGTGCAGTAGAAGTACACAGTCAGGCTTTAATCACCTGTAACCTTTAATATGGAATTGGGCTCTTCTAAGGCTAAAGCTACATCTCCAAGAAGCATGGTTTTGCGGATCCCTTTCTACGACCTTCCAGCATACTACTATTTTCTGGGAATGTCACATCAGGAAGTATCCCATAAACTCCTTCTCCACTGACTGTTACTGGCCCTACTGGCAGATTCTGCTGTCCCCCCCCCCCCCGCATATTCTGGCAGTAGAACGTTCAGGTCTGTGTGTGTCATGTCAGTCATTTCCAGTAAGAGACAAACATCTACAGCACAACATATAGCACTGGGACCTGCTGTGTAACAGTCAGTGCTCATAGGTGTCTGTCTTCTCTTTGTTTGCTTCAACTTCTTTATGCAGACTTAGCATTCTGAGTCACTCCTGGTGGCTAGTGCTACTTGTGAAGGTGTACTTGTTTTACACAGTAGACTATTACATATTATGTGACATTCTTTAGTAGATGTTCGAATGATTTAGGAAAGTTGTACTCAATACCACAGTTCATCACTATCCCACCTCCAGGTCATTTATTTTCCCATTCTGCTCTGCAGAGTTTACTGTGAGTCATGTCCTGCTGTTGTCCTTACGTGAGAGCAGCTTTCATTTGTGACAAATATAATTCAGGCTTTTCAGTACAGAAAATGGGCATGGCGTTAGGGAATACAGCACACCTTTCATTTCAGGCAAACATAATTTATGTCTTTCAGTACAGAAAAGAAGCTTTAGGGAGTCCATTATCAACAACAGGGGAAGCAGTTGTAATCCCCGAACAGCTGTCACCATGTAAGCTTGTACCATGTTCCCGAAGGTACTACATTTATCACACAGTATTTTTTATCACTAG
This sequence comes from Protopterus annectens, assembly GCF_019279795.1. Lineage (NCBI taxonomy): Eukaryota > Metazoa > Chordata > Ceratodontiformes > Protopteridae > Protopterus > Protopterus annectens. Next base: position 248,827,337 of record NC_056739.1, on the reverse strand, counting down.
TGTTGATGTCGTTCATTAAAAATACTTTTTAGATACGTTTTAAAATAATGCATACATCACTGTAACTGCATCACACTGCTATGCATGCTACAATGGCTGAGTGCTTCAGTTCTAGCATATATTTGCTGCAAAATTAAAAAATGAAATCCTGCCAAAGATCCTTAAGTCAGTGTAAACAGCTGGCTGCTACAAGCAGGTGGCTCGCAAGCTTTAACAAGTTACAGCAACACTGTCATTTATATGACTCAGCCTTTTGTCATGCTTACTTCAGTAAAGCTAGAAAGCCACAGATATTGGGTAAAGATACCTACACGCACGACATTCAAGCAAATAACAGAAAAAGGGCAAAAATCTAGGCATTGTCGTGATACACGAGAGGTGGAATGTAGAAACAAACCAACAAAATTAAAACTGGGAATGATTATGTGATTAAAAAATAAATAACTTTCCTGGGGTAATATAATCGGAAAAAAACTTTCCAATGCGGAAAAAGAAAATCCTTGTAAACACAGATGAGGATATAGCGAATATGAAGAAAGTAAATATGCAAATCTCATCTCTGTTTAGACGACTAAATGAGAGGTAAAGTGCTCATGGTGCGATGGCTCTTTGAGAGCTAAAGACAACAGAACAAAGATGCCCTCTAGTGGTTAGCTACCATTCATTCTGGAAATATTATCCTCTATATACTTGTCAGGAGCTGGTTTCAAAATACTAACATTCAGGAAAAAAATTACTGAAAAAAGAAAGAATTTCATAATAAAATATAATACTAATCAATCTGTCAAGCTTCAAAAACCTTAATACAGTAGACTCCCTCTTATCTGGTCTCAATGGGACTGGACCTTAGGCTGGATAAACAAATGGCTGGTTAATCAGAAAAAGAATAGCATTTATAGGTTATAAATCAGCTACAATAACAGGATTTGTAGTTAGTATGCATTTTTCTAAAAAATATGAAGTCTAAAACTCATATGTCTTCATTTTTTAGCCCAGAGTAGGTGGAAGTGTTATTTTTCTCTGTTGCCTTTTGTTAGGGCTACGGCAGAAATTTCATGGCTGGTTAAAGAGTGTCAGGATAAGAGGGAGTCAACTGTAGTATTAAGGTAATTTAGTGGTTGTTGGAAAAATGTGCATGGTCCTTAATGTGCTGTGCCTGAAGAAGAAAAAAAAAAAAGAAACAATCACATTATATAGAATAAATTATAATGTACTGCATGACTGCATCAGTGCAATATAGCCAAATGATAGTAAGGATCCTAGAGACAAACATCCACTACAACCTGAGAAGAAAAGAGCTGACCTTGTACAAAAAAGGAAGCAAACTTTAAGGAAAAAATCAACCATCTCTTCACCTTTAGTCCTTTACAGTGGCATAATCAGAGAGACAAGGGTAGAAATCATGCTGTTTTATACATACTTACAGTTCCTAAACTGCTACTCTGCTAGAATATCATCTGAATAAGTACACAAAAACAATAGCAAGGGTTCAGTGTGAATTTCTCTGTCTTCACAATTTGCCCAACATGGGTTGGTCAATTACCACAATGGAGAGAATATCTGATTCTTAGGCATAGTAAAGTCACACAGATAATCACCTCATTAGGGGCTTCCATGTTTCTTAATTGAACACTACTCTGTCAGAGCTATGTAGTGTATTGCCTACCAGCCCATGCATTGTGGTGGTACGGCATTCCCCTAAGTGCTGTATATATACATACATATATATATATATATATATATATATATATATATATATATATATACACACACACATACATACTCACACACTCCACTGTTCTTACCATGACTAGTCCCATAGGAGTGTATGGGTGAATGCTGTAAATAAAAACTGTGCTTACTTTTCTCTTCAAGTGTAAAAACTAAGTACTTGCTAGACTTATTTTCTTAATCACTTTGCCCAATTAATTGGGAGCCATACAGAATGTATCTAATTAGCATTAGCCACCTTCCTGGACTGTCACATTAGCATTTTGTTTCCTAAGTGAGACCACTCACTGCACTACATTCCCTGTGAAGAGGAAGCCATAAGTGAGAGTCCTGTCTCTGAAATGGAAAGGCTTACTGCATTGCGGAAACCTTCCAAGTTAAGGCGTCCACACTGCAATAAGACTTTCTGAATGTTTGGTACAGAATGTGAAAATAATGCTATTATTGCTTAATAAGCTCATTAAAATATTTTTGATATATATGTGCGCGCACACACGCACACACTTCTGTGTGTGTACAATATTTTCTTGAAGGTGGAAACCATCTAAATTGACATGATGACACTCTGTGGTTGACCATGAAAATTTCAAAACAGAAAATCTGTTTTTGGAGTTGGCAACCCCCACCGAATTGCTTCTCTGTGACTGCATAGGTATTTTATTCATTTTAAGAATTGCCTGTACAGCTGATCAAAAGTCAGCTGATAGAACTTTACTGCCTTTTTTATTGAATAAATGTTGCAAAACATGTAATTAAAAGAATGTAGCTGTTCCTGTAACTGCTAAACATGAGCTAATCCACCTGATAATAATAATAATAAAAAGCACACCCATATTTCAGTTATTGAAGACAAAATATCTGTTTCCTCAAACCTATAACCTCCACAACTACCCAAGAGCTACCCTCTTATATGTCTTAATGCCTGTCAGAGTCCAGTTTACCACCTACATGTCAGTCAGTCAAATAACTATGGTTCTCTTGAATTTTATACTTAAAAACTCTGCATATCCCCATGTTATTAGACTTTTATACGTACTGTTCCATGCAATATCACCATTTCAAGCTTTGGCTATCCCAGCTTCTTACCTTTTTCCCTAGTAACAACATTATCACCTTTTCTAATATTTTCCACCCAAAATCATCCCAGTCTAGTCCGCATTAACAAAATTTCCAATCACTAGGTAGTTTTCTTTGAAAAACATTTTCCCATTCCTAGATGGCATCATCCCAACATTGATGAATTTAATGACCACCCCTTAACATGTATACTTCCAGCTACCATCTCCCCACATCTTCAACATTCAGCTCCCACCGTTCCCAATCCGTCAAACTGCTGCATTATTCCAAATTTCCAGTTGTGATGTCCACAGTAGGGAGTCTCTACTCCCTTTTATCTCCTTCACCAAACACGCCAGACATTCGCTCACTGATCTGAATCTTCCTGCATACTGCATATGAGGAACCACTTGCATTTGATGTCTTGACAGAAGACAAGCATCTACTGCCACTGCTGCTGCTATAACAAAGGTTAAAGATCAGGCATTCCCCATTCACCCCATTTCCTCAGAAGACTATCTTTCCTTAGATATACTATACCCTTTCCCATTCCAAACAAATTTATCACATATTGTTTGCAGCTTTCAACATACTTATATCACACATACATACACGGACAGGTGCCAACAAATAGATAAAATTTGGGGCAAAATCATCATTTCAATAAGATTAATGCACACTGATAAGAGTCATCACTTTCGTAGAGTCAACACTTTCGTAGGTCAATTAGATAAAAGCCACAGAGACTAGATATGCAAGTCTCCATAATTATATTCAATCAAGCCTTCTCTTTTTCTGCACATTTCAAACCCAAATAATTGTCATTCTCTCTCCTACAATTGAGCCTCCCCAAGACTACAGTTGTCATCTGTCCCATCCTGTCCTGCACTGTTTTAGCCCAATTGCATTCTTAACATTCTGCTTCCTTAAACCTTTAAAAAATGTTGACTACTCCCAGAAGAATGAGAGCCAGTCTGTATGAAACCAGCATACAATCATGCACAAAAAGGCTAAAAATATTCCACTAAAATGAGATGTGTACCTGCATATTTGCCATGCCAATGTTATCATAGCCAAACTATAGGAGAGGGAACAAGGGACAACCCTGTCTAGTACCATTAGTTATATGGATGTCTGTGATTAACTGCCAGTTAGTCACCAAGTGCATAATAGCCTTCTGGTAGAGAGCTATAACCCAACAAACACCTGAAACAAAGAAACATAGCAACACATCAACATGGTCTAAAATGGATCTCTCCCTCATTAGGCATCTCGGACACTTGTCACAACCCAGCACCACAAACTAAGAATCTATCTAATCTACTAGCTTGTTTATATTTGTTCCTAGAAAAGGCAAAGGCTTCTTTGCTTAGTTGCTTCCATCCATCCTTCCTCCGTTTCCCAGCTGGATAAGGTTTGCAAAACTTTTACTATTTCATTCCCTATTCCTAATATCCTGTCTTTCATATACTCAACAACTAAATTAAAATCCCCCAAATTCAACTCTCTTTACAATCCAGGTATACTTGTCAACCACTGTGAGAAAAATTCTGGGGAGTCTTCACTGGGCCCATAATATGGCCCCAATTTTCCAGTCCTGTCCTGCTGTTTCAAATCCCATAATTGCCTATCTGCTGTCCTGGTCTTTTGAGACCTTAAGATTTAACAACAGATGTTTCTTCGCCATGATTACCAATCCCATTGGTGCACCCCTGACTGTATGACAACCCACCTAAACATCTTAACCCCATAACTTTAAAGCTTAACTTTTCTTTGCAAGTTTAATAATTTTTGTAATAATATAACATCTGCTTTAAGACCCTTTAAATTTTACCCAGATATTACCTCTCTTGACTGGATCCTGCATGGATCAAATTCCTGGTTCTGCAAGCTGAAGAGCTATCTGGAGCCGTATTTCTCTCTGTACACTAAAAACATTCACACTGTGTTCTACCTCTTACAATATAGATCAATTAAGTCCCCTTCCTGATCTTCTGCAGCTTATAATCACCAATGTCTCACATAACACAGCCCTCTCACCCTATTTAACTTACAAAAGAAATCACATATACAGTCTAAATATGCTTATAATGTATACAGGCATGCTGAGCCATAACAACCACCTACTAACAATTCAAAAGGAAAGAAAACATCATGATAAACAATGTTCAACGTAATTGTTTTTGTCATGTTAGCACTTACTGCATGGAGGAGCATTACATATATATAATATTACCCAAGGGAACAGTCTCTACTCAGTAGTCCAATACAGAAAACAAAATCTGTTTAACAAAACAGATCCTGTTAACATTCTATAATGAATTAAAGCCTTTATTTAGAAAGCTATTCTTTAACTGAAGAATATACTTTTTAGTGGGTATTTTTACATCTTCTTCTTTTGGCTGCTCCCTTTATGGGTTGCCACAGTGGATCATCTATTTCCATTTCTTCCTGTCCTTTGCATCTTGCTCTGTCACACCAACCGCCTGCATGTCCTATCTCACCATGTCCATAAACCTCATCTTAGGCCTTCTCTCTTTTCCTCTTATCTGAAAGCTCCATCCTTAGCATACTTTTCCCAATATACTCAGCATCCCCCCTCAGAACATGTCCAGACTAATGCAATCTCACCTCTCTGGCTTTGGACTCCAAACCGTCCATCCTGAGCTGACCCTCTAATATATGCATTTCTAATCCTGTCCATCCTCGTCACACCCAATGCAAATCTTAGCATCTTTAACTCTGCCACCTCCAGCTCTGACTCCTGTCTTTTCTTCAGTGCCACCATCTCCAGCCCATATAATACAGCTAGTTTCACTACCACCTTGTAGACCTTCCCTTTCACTCTTACTGGTAGCAGTCTGTCTCAAATCATTCCTGACACTCTTCTCCATGCACTCCACCCTGCCTGCACTCTCCTTCACCTCTCTCCCACACTCACCATTACTCTGAATTGTTTCCCCAAGTATTTTAAACTCATCCACCTTCTCCAACTCTACTCCCTGCATCCTCACCATTCCCCTGTCCTCCCTCTCATTCATATATTCTGTCTTAGTCCTATTGACCTTCATTCCTCCTCTCTCTAGAGCATATCTCCACCTCTCCAGGGGTCTCCTCTACCTGTTCCTTACTCTCACTATAAATCACAATGTCATCTGTAAACATCATAGTCCACAGGGACTCCTGTCTGATCTCAACTGTCAACCTTGTCCATCACCATTGCAAATAAAAAAAGGGTTCAGAGCTGATCCTTGATGTAATCCCACCTTCACCTTGAACACATCTGTCACTCCTACTGCAGACCTCACCACTGTCACGCTGCTCTTGTACATATCCTGTACTACTCTTACATATTTCTCTGCCACTCCCAACTTCCTCATGCAATACTACAATACCTTTCTATGGACCCTGTCATATGGTTTATGTAAGGCCACCAAGACACAATGCAACTCCTTCAAACATCGCATCTGTAGTGCTCTCGTGACATGAAACATTACTGCTCACTAATCATCGCCTCACTTCTCAACTTAGCTTCCACCACTCTTGCCCATAGCTTCATGCTGTGGTTGATCACAAGTATGTCATCTGGACCAACAGCCTTTCTATTCTTCATTCTCTTCATAGCTGTCCTTACTTCCTCCTTGATAACCCATTGCATATCCTGATTCACTATCCCCACATCATCCAATCTTCTCTTCACTCATTAGCCCCTCAAACTACTCTTTTCATCTGCTCTACACACTCACCTCACTTGTGAGTACATTTCTTTTGTTATCCTTTACCACCCTAACCTGTTACATCTCTCTCAGCTTGTTCCCTCTGTCCAGTCAACTGATACAGGTTCTTTCCTCCTTCCTCAGTGTCCAGCCTTTCATTTAACTAACCATACACCTTATCCATAGCCTTCGGCACCTCTCTCCACCATATGCCTCATCTCCTTGTACTCCGGTCTACTTTCATCTCTCTGACAATCCCACTTCTTCACCAACCTCTTCCTCTGTATACTGTCCTGTACTTCTTCATTCCACCACCAGGTCTCCTTGCCCTCCCTTCCTCTGTCCAGATGTCACACCAAGCATCTTTCTAGCTGTCGCCCTTACTACCTTTGTTGTGGCTGACCAGTTATCTGGTAACTCTTCACTGCCACTCAATGCCTGTCTTAACTCTTCCCTAAACTCCAACTTACAGTTATCCTTTTTAGCTTCCACCATTTGATCCTTGACACTGCCCTCACTCCCGTCTTCTTGATCACCATCATCATCCTAAAGACCACCATCCTATGTTGCCTAACTATGCTTTCCCCTGTCACCACTTTGCAGTTTCCAGTCCCCTTCAGAGTGGCCCTCCTGCATAGGATATAATCCATCTGTGTGCATCTTCTTCCACTCTTGTACTTCATCCTATGCTCCTCCCTCTTCTTAAAATACGTATTCACCACAGCCATGTCCATCCTTTTAACAAAAATCCACTACCATAAGACCTTCTGCATTCCTCTCCTTAACACAGTACCTACCCATCACCTCCTCATCCCCTCTGTTCCCTTCACCAACAGGCCCAATGAAATCTGCTCCAATCACCACTCTCTCATCCTTGGGTAGACTCTCCACCACTTCATCTAATTCACTCCAAAATGTTTCAATCTCATCTATCACACAGCCAACTTGTGGAGCATATGCGATAACAGCATTCATCATCACACCATTAATTTCCAGCTTCATAAACATCACTCTGACACCCTTTTCACCTCCATAACACTCCTGACATACTGTTCCTTCAGGATAATCCCTAGCCCATTTTTCCTCCCATCCACATCATGATAGAACATTTATTTACCCACCTCAGATATACCTGGCCTTACTCCCCTTCCTTCTGGTCTCTTGCAGCACAATACATCAACCTGCTTTCTCTATCAGCTAGCTCTATCCCTTTACCAGTCACACTGCCAACATTCAAAGTTCCTACCCTCACTTATGCTTCCTCCTCTCCTCCTGTCTCTAGGCATGCCTTCCATTTCTCCTTCTCCTTTGGCCAACATTAGGCCAATTTCCATCAGCACCCTGTTGGCTAACAGTATTGGAGGCTGTCGTCATTAAACCAGGCCTTGACCGATCCAGTATGGAAATCTGTAGTGCTGTCCGCATATTTGGTCTGGCAAAAATTTTACACCAGATGACCTTCCTGATGTAACCCTCCCCATTTATCCAGGCTTGGGACCGGCACAAAGACATACAGTGGCTTGAAAATTGTCCAGTCGCTGGGTCTTTTTGGGGTATTTTTACATCTTTAAATAAATCACTCTTTCTGTCCAAATACACCATAGAGGCCTGTGAACTACTATCCCAGGCCAAGTCCATCTCTGTACTGTCACCAACTCTTATCTACCATGACATAGGTCTGCACTGTTGTGTGTCCTGCATCCTTAATACTGAAGTCCATATCTATTTTGTTCCTTGCTGGCTGCTGCATGACTGACTGATGGGAACTCCAGTTCTGCTTCGTTTTGTCCCTGTCCTCTGGTAGATCTTCTTTGCCTCACTTAAAACAGGTATAAACTTAAACATCATCACTGCCCAGTGCCTTTTCTGCTCACCTCTGGTTCATAGGTTGATACATACATAGGTTAATAGGTACATAGGTTCATAGGTTTTTACTAGGTTAATGACTACAAGAGAATTTTAAGCCTAGCCATGCATCCCAAATCTCTTACAAGTTCTGGTACCCTTGATAAGTGTAAGCAGGGGACACAGAATATATAGATAGGGCCATGAGGTGGACTGCAAAGTACATTTTACTTGTGCCCTGTATTTTAGAACCTCTGTGGACATTCCAGTTGTTGGATATGGCTGGTTAGGTACATACCAAAGAGGGTACTGTACTCAATGACAGGTCTGATGAATGTTGAACACAGAGGAACAATGACTTCCTTGGTCCTAGATGCCATACCTTTCTTTATAAGTTGCACAACATAGAATGATTACCTCACGACTATAAACAAGTGATGGTCAAAGGCTAGATTACTGCCTGTGCATGTCCCTAAGTCCCAGACTACTGAGTAAACTCTAAGGGGTGTGTTGCCAATATAATAGTTACCAGGGGTGGATGACTTCCGGAAGGATACCATTATGCATTTCTTGCCATTTAGTTTTAGTCCATGGCTCTGACACCAGTTGTTTGTCTGTATCAGCCCCTCCAAGAGAACATTTGTGTTAGAGTGATATTCAATAACAGCTCCTAATTTGCAATCAACCGCAAATTTAGTCCGCCAGAGACCACTGAAATTGGCTTTGACTTCAGAGAAGTAAATGACTAAAAGCAGTGTTCCAAGGACTGATCCCTGAGGGGCTCCACTTGTGACTGGCCACTTTGTAGAGGTGAACTCCCCAATGTTAACCTCCTGGGTCCTGTCTGTGGACATCTTCTCCGTCACTGGGTGACATATGGGTTTGTACCTATCCTCGAGTCTGTCAACAAAGCCCAAGTGGGGTATTGTGTCAATGCCTTGGTCAGGTCAAGGTAGGCAGTGTGAACCATTTTTCCCTTATACGAGTCTGTCAACAAAGCCCAAGTGGGGTATTGTGTCAATGCCTTGGTCAGGTCAAGGTAGGCAGTGTGAACCATTTTTCCCTTATACATTGCTTTGGTGACCTTCTCAAAGAAGTCCACCAGGTTGAGTAGGCATGGCCTGCCCTTGGTGAAACCAAACTTGGTTGAGTCCAGTGTCTGAAGGTTTACTATATCACTATTGATCATTTCCATGATAATTCTTTCCATTGCTTTGAATACAAGACTAGCGAGACTTCTGGGTCTGTAGTTTCCAGGGTCTGTAGAAGACCCACCTTTGTGCAGACAGATGACTGTTGCTGTTCTCCATTCATGAGGCATGAAGCCAGTTTGGAGGATACAATTAAAATTCCAGTAGGACCGATAGGTCATGTTTCATGCTATTTAAATGCATTCTGGGATACTGTCTGGACCTACTGATGCATTCTACTTGGCCTTAGAGAGAACATTAAGGACCTGTTCCCTAATGATAGTAGGGGTAGTTATATTTGATGATATTTCCTGAGGGAAGGCTGAGAGGGAAGAGAACGGTAAAGTTGGGGCTGAATTTGTCGGCTAGTAGGTTTGCTATATCTTCCAGCTCAGTGTAGGTGGCTCCATTTACAATGAGCTCTGCACACAATTGTGTATTTCCTTTGAGATTGTGCTCATAGCTAAAGAATGCCTTGTAGCTGTCCTTGGCCTGGGAGGCCAAATTTACTTCAAACCTCTTAGCTGTTTGTTTAGTTAAAATACTTTTAGCTTGCTGGGTGCTGTTAATCATCTGCTTCCATGTTGACAAACATTGCACCCCTTTAGAATAACACCAGAAACTAAGCCAACTATTAAAGTCATTCATCTTTTGTTTGTATTGTGGCATCATCCTTGGAGAAGGTAAAATGCTGCTCACTGCTAGGCTCATATCAGTCTGGGACTAATACTCCGAGAGCTCCATGAAGTCTCTCTTCATATAGTCTAGAGAGGTATGTCCCATGTAATTTACACCCACATGGACTAAGACTGAGTCATACTAATACTTGTGGTCTAATGACTTGAGTGAATGCGTAATGTAGCAAATCCTAGCCTCTGGTAAGCAACTGACCATGACTCCCTCCTTACTCAGCCTGGTGAGAGGGATATCAGTGTGTCTCATGGTGGAGTCTCCAATGACCAGAATGTTGGATTGTGTGGTGGCTTAATGTATGGACATAGAAGTAGAAGCTCCATTAGATGCAGCTGTATGTGCTGATGTGGGTATTATTGTGAAAGAGTTCATCCCGGGCTACTGGGAGTACTTTTTATGTGTACTTCATCTAGTAGGGGCTTTGGGGGGTTAGGGAGGTTATATCTAAGTGCCTCAGCATATGTGGGTCTATATGTCTGCTTTGACTCATGTGTAATAGGTGCAGTGTGTGTATTACCTTATTGGCATTAGGAGTACTTTTACGTGAGGTTGAGCAAATACATCTCTCACATAACATATCTGTTTGTTTAAAGAGTTAACTGGCTGTCAGTAAACATGAGGCAATTTATAAATCGCCTAAGGATGATGCTAATATCTACGAAGCTGTTTACAGATATAGTGGGAACGTTCATATCCATGGCAATGGACTCTTTTTATTGAGAAGACAGTTGGAGTGAGAATATACAGCAATGTCAGGACTATCTGGTTTGCAACTCTGGGGACAGTGCTTGTCAAGGCAAAGTAGCTGTCCTGCATGCAACTAGATATTGGTGAAGTTTCAGTCGTGCTTTTACAGGAAAAATGTCACTCAAGGTGTCTGTGTCTATACAGGACATTGCCAAGCACTTGAGAGGAAACTAAGTAGACCCTGAAAACTTAAGGATGAAGTATATAGACAGATATTCTGAAGTTAGAAACAAACCAAGCAGTACTTACTGCAAATAAAGAATTAGTTTGTCAAGAACGATGAAAAGAGGGGAAGTCACATAAACGGCTACTGCCTGGCTACTACTAGTGCTGGTCTCATCACAATTTCACTCTGCCAGGATACACTGCTCCTTTGCTTCTTCTCAAACCAGAACCAACACATTAGGACCAGTTCCAAGATGAGAAGCAGCCTGCAGCCTTTTTGGTGATCTACAGTCCTCTCCCAGATGATGCAAGGGCCTGTAGGCGTATTGCATCCTTTTTGTCTGGAAGATGCCTTGAATAGTAACCAAGCCAATTAGGAACATCAAGCACAGACACTCACTGCCCAACCAGAAACAGTCAGGAATCGATACACTTTGCTCCTTCTCTCACCAAGAGCAGAATACAAGCACAATTCCAAGCTGACACCTATGATGCAGTTATAAGGCTTTTCGGTGATCAGCAGTCTCCATGAAATAATGTCCCTGTGCTCCTTCTCTCACTACAAGAAAACAGAAGCACTAATCCCAAGGTGACTATTGACAGGCAGAATGTGGGCTCTCCAATAATTGGTCTTGCAATAGATGTTGCAGATTTTAAAGATAAGATGGAAAAAGATGGGTTAATATCCCATACATTGCAGTGTGCACTAAGCAATTACATATGAAAAGGGGGGAACTTAAGCTTTAACTGTCTTAGTGGACAGTGACTAATTTTAAAAAAGAAAGATAGATTGAAAAGGGGTGGGCACTTTGTATTCTGGTTCTATGGGATACAGTAGGATGGCCAATAAATTTAAATAGTTGAAGGGGAGTGATTTCACAAAAAGATAATTTTCTGCTTACTCTCAATAGCCAATGAAAGGGGAAAGAGAAGGAGATATGTAGTCACATTAACATAAGGGGAAAGCAACTAGAAAGCCCATTCAGTTTAAGAACACAACAGCACCAGGGTGGGAGGCCGGGTAAAAAATTCTGAGACACTCATAAGAGACACAGCTGTGGTCTCTCTCAGACTTTTAATATGCAATTAAAAGAAGAATATAAGAAAATACACTGTAAAGAAAACAAATCACAATATACAAAATAGAAGTCAATAAAGGAATATAAAATACAAGAAAGCAAAAGCAAACCAACCTTTCTCTCACTCCAAGTTGTAGCAGAGTTTAGGTGAGCTTTTCCAGTAAAGCTCTGAAATGTTTTATTTTTGCCTCTTAAATAGAACTGTCTATCTGTTTCCATCAATGACAGGTTTGACACATCCTCCTTGTCTTCCTTTTGCTGAATTTCATTTTCTGCCCTTCTCAAGACACCCTGCAGGGAAGGTCATTGAGGCAACTGACGATGGTGAAACAGTACATACTGTGCATCGTGACCTCATTAAGGCATTCAATACAATGACCCCACTCCAGCATTGTTGACAAGCTCTTTGACCTAGATGCAAATCCTTACACAAGTCTCTGGATTGCTGGATAGCTCACAGACAGGACCTAAGTAGTCAAGGTCAGTGAGACCACCTCCAACAAGAGACTGGTCACCAGAAGAGTACACCAGGGCTCCGTGCTGGCCCCGCTCCTGTTAGACATCTACTTCTCAGAGATCACTGCTAACAGTTAAAGCCTCTGGCTCACCAAGTTTGCAGATGACTGTAAACTAGGAGCTATTACAAATTACTGCCAATACACTAACATTTTGCAAGTGGGTTTAACACAGAAAAATGACTGGTGACAAAGCCATGGTCTAAAATTCAATGCCAAAAAATGCATTTGCTCTTTGGGAAACAGTCAGCTGAAGTTAGTTACTGCATAGATAAAACGCCTATATGAGTTGACATACTAGTAAGGGATCTGGGAACATATGCAGTCAGCAATATGGCCTTTGACTAAAACATAACTAAGATACTAAGAAAATCATTCTATGTCACCCAACTTATAGGTAAGGATTTTATTTATTATTTATTTACATTTGTTGACCAGGAGTGCCCGACTGGACGTAGGACCATTTTCAGCGGAGGCCCGGGGAGAAAAGCTCCACAGTTAAAATATACAGACAGTAGTTACATTGGTTCACCAGCACCACCATTTCTTCTTTATTTCAAATCCTGCTAATTCCTCTGTGAATGTTTATTTAAATAATTCTAATGTGGATATTGATTTTGATGAGGATTTATTAAATATGTCAGTTTATGATTATGATGATGCTGAACTTTTTTGCTTAGATGAGAGAGTGGATAATTCCAGTTGCTATCATACTGGATATGGGAAGTTAACATTACCCCATCTGGTAACTGACAAATAAATTGTACCTAACATCAATGTGCCTGCCATTTCTGTATTTTTAAAGATTCTGTTCAAATAAATTTCTATGACACTTGCTGAATTTCTTAGGAAAAATAAATGTTATAATCTAAGGAAAATGAGTGGCTTGCTTTAAAGAGCCTTGAAAAACAAAAGACTGAGTTTCTATTTAAATGTGCTAATAAAGGTGGGAATTGGGTTATATTAAACAAACAAAATTACTGTGAAATGGTGGCTGATTTGTTGAAAAATGCAGATGAATATAAAAGTTTAGCAGGGGACCCAGTAGTAAAATTTAATGATGAACTTCTGGCTCTACTAGAAAGAGTGGAACATCTTGGTTTCTTTGATCACAAGGATGTGTGTAAACTATAAATCAAGAGACCTATAACTCCTATTTTGTATGCTTTGCCCAAAGTGCATAAGTGTCTACATAACCCCCCCCCCCGGGTAGGCCGATTGTGTCAGGGGTGGGTTCCTTTCTAAACAATATTAACATCTTTCTGGATTTTCACTTAAAAATCACATTTAAAGAAGGTTATAGCACATATTTCTAATATTCAGGATTTGTTAAATGAAGTGTCTGATGTTCGATGGCAAAATGATTACTATTGGGTTACTATTGATGTAAAATCTCTGTATACGAACATTAGTCTCAGATGGGGGTTGGAATCTATTATGGAGATGTTGGGTGATGGGCCTAGAACCACCTTTTTGATTAATTTACTTGCATTTTGTTTGACTTATAATTATTTTTCTTTTAATAATGAGTTTTTTCTGCAGTTAAAAGGTACGGCTATGGGGGCTGCTTTTGCGCCCTCATATGCCATTATATATATGGGATTTTTTGAAAGGAAATTTGTTTATCCCACTTCATGTTTTAAGAACAATGTTGTACTGTACAAGCGTTTTATAGATGACCTCATCCTCATTTGTAAGGGTAATGTGAATGATTTTTTTGAGACTCTCAATAATAATGAGCGTGGCTTAACCTTTTCCTATGAGCTAAATAGGGAATATATCAACATTTTGGATGTAACTTTATATAATGATGGTGAATCTGTTGGCTTTAGGCCATATAGAAAACCAACTTCAGTGAATATGTTTTTACATGCCACTAGTATGCACCTTGGACAGTTATTAAATTCTTTACCATTTGGTGAATTTAAAAGAATTTATAATCATACTAGTGACAGAAATGAAATAGTTAATGAGTTGGATAAAGTTTTGCTAAGGGTGAGAGAAAGAGGTTATGATGAGACTCATCTATTGGGTTGCAAATGTAAAGTACTTGGGGACCTTTATGATGGCTCACATTCACACTCATATATGCCAGTTATGAATAATAAATCTGAGGACAAAATGTATGACATAAAGGACACTGATGATGATAATAAGCTCTTTTATGTCACAAGATTCTCTCCTTTCTCTAGTGAGATAATTACAATAGTGAGAAGATATTGGCATATTATTAGTGAGGATGAAACCATAGGTCATTTGTTTCCCAAACATATCACTTTTTCCTTTAAGAGGGGGAAGAATTTAAAAGAATTGTTAAATCACAATTTTGTTAAAGGGAATAATAATTTTTTTGCCTTTTGGTACTTTTTCATGTGGTCACTGTAGTATTTGTGACAGGGTTAGGAATTTAAATCTTATTAATGGCAAAACATTTGTTCCTAGGTTGTACTTTAACTGCAGATCGACAGGGGTGGTATATATTCTGGGTTGCTCTTGTACTGATGTTTGGTATATAGGACAAACCAAGCATATGGTTAGGACTTGGGTTCTAGAGCATTTAAAAGACATTAGGAACCATAATGAAATCAGTCCTGTTGCCCAACATTTCCATGTTAAACATGGTGGTTTCCCCTAGTAGTTTAAAATTGTGTGTGCTTGGTAAGCCCTTTTTATCTAGAGGGGGTGATTTTGTGAGCAAATTGCTTGAGTTAGAAACTGGAATGATCCTAAAGTTCAAGACTTTAAAGCCTTTTGGTCTGAATCAGGAATTGTGTATTTAAATAATACTTCATTACTTGATATTCCATATTTATATTTGTATCTTTGTAGTTTAGCAGTTTGATATTGATTACCTAGTGTATTTATTTATTCATTATATGTAATACTGATATGAATTTTGTCACTTTAAATGTTTAATACAATAATTAGTTAATTAATGACAGCTGTCTGTGATAATTTGGAGTGTATATATATCTGTTTAAAATGTGAATACATTGTGATCCATGAAGGCGAAATGCCGAGGTACCAGATCACTGTTTTGAAATAAAGACGAAATGCTGGTGATGTGCTGGTGAATTAGTGTTTCTTAATTTTCATTTGCTGGTGTTTTTGTTTAGCAGTTACATTGGATTTACATAGTGATTAACAATTTGATTAACATAGCAATTAATTACAAACATAGTTATAGATGAAGAACATAGCACATCAGTAGACAACTAGAAACTTTATCTGCGAAGTACATAACAGACATTAACAATTGTTGCAATAAGAAGTTCCCGCTGTATAATAAGTAGCAGGCTTATGAGCATCTGAGCTTGCTATAATCAAGGTAGTTAGTGGGGTGGAAAGAAAGGTAGTGGCTGGATGGGGTGGGTGATATTAGAGTGGGAGTTGCAAGGGCATATCCAGCATGTTTTTAGGTGCGCTTTTAGTAAAGTTTTGAAGTGGGTGCATGATGGTACGGAAGTAATTGTGGGTGGGAGGGAGTTCCATAATTTGGCTATGGTGCAAGAGAATAGTGCTTCACCAGCAGAGTTACTGGCTTTAGAGATCTGCAAGTGATATGGCATCCAGGTCCAAGGAAGTTATAGTACCACTGTACTCGGCCCCTAATAGACCTTTCTTTGAACATAATGCCCCTTTGACATGTACCTAACCAGTCATTTGCAACATTTGGAATGCCTACAAAGGTTTCTCATCTGGAAAATTCAATGCATGAATACCCTATTCTACCCTGACCACCTAAAGGCTCTCTCTCTCTATTTTCAGTCTCCTACAGACTGCCGACAGGGGATCTCTGCCTGGCTTATAGGGCTTCCTCAGACCTAGCCCTGATGGATTTGTTACATATGTACAAAAGAAGCAGTGCCAGAAAAAGTAAATCCAGGTATCTGAATCTGGCTTGCGAGATAAACAAAATATGCTAGAGATACAGATATGTGCCCCAAAAGATCACTGCACTATGAAATCGGTTCTCCATCCATGTAAAAGAGAGTTCATGCTTGACTCTCTTCATACAAAAACCTTGAAAATTGGATGGAAAATTGTAAATTTACCCCCAGTCTAGCCCCCACATCCCTTATGGACAGAAGCTATCAAAAATTAGAATATTATTCTAATTAACAGCCCCCTACAAATTCTTAGCTAACTTCCTACTAACAAGTCCTCCCATAGATGCCTGTGATGCTCAGGACCCAAATGTTTTGGGGTGCACAGTTTTGGTTGTAAGGGGCCTAGTGGTCGTTAGCCTAATAACAAAGTAGGAGATCTGCTCATAATTTGACAGCTATAGCTGTCAAACCAAGGGGCAGGGAGCTGTCATGCACACACACACAGAAAAATTAAAGATGTTCCAGGAACTGCCACAAGATTTATTCTCAAAGCAGCAAAATGAGCAGGCACTCATATTAATTATTAGAACAGGAGAGATTTTTTTTTTGTGCGATATTTTGAAGCACAAGAAGATCGAATTGAATGTCCTTCTCCTTCCCTCTACAGCATGCAGCAGCATTTGAAATGACAAGCTACAAAGTGAAACTTGACAAGGTGGTATATTATAGAAGTGAGAATTTATTTTGCTCATGTGTGTGTGTGTGTGTGTGTGTGTGTGTGTGTGTGTGTGTATTGCCCCAGTTAAGATAGGGCTGTTTAGTTAAGTGACTTGCTCAGACTTGAACCCTGAACCATGGCTACAGGAGGCAAGAGGCAGTCTTCCACACCAAATGTCAGACCTCCATTAACTTTTTTTGATAAAATCAGAGGTGACAGTGAGTCAAAATCAGTCATCACATATTTTGAGAGTCACAGCATTACATATGGATATAAAACCTGTTGTTCTGAAGTGATTTAGAGAAGTCTGCTTTTTATTTGTATATGAACAAGAGTAGTTATGGTGTAAAGGAAGGAAATGGATTGTAATAAACTAGAGCATTTTTAAATTATCTATCTTCTTTGGATGTGATGCTTGGTTTCCTTAATGCTGACGGTATATATATTACTTAGCTGCAAATCAGCTGGGTAGCATGAAGTATGTGGCGTTAATGTTAATATTTAAATTATGAATACATTTTTTTAATTTAACTTGCTTTTGCATGCACACAGGTGTGAAAAGCACTTTGTTTGGGCTACAAAAGTTTATCTAGCACTAAGAGCAGATGAATAAGGCTATGAGCTGTTAAAGGACTCTTTCCTATACTCCAAGCTTTGCTTCCCTCAGTCTTCATTTGTCTTCTGTGTGACTGCCAATTAATTCACCAGACAGTACTCCTGCTCTTCTCCTGAAAGCTTCAAATGAAATCCAAATCTCTGTGATTATTCTAAAAGTAAAGTAGTAAATAGTATGTACACTGACAGGGTATTTGTGTTAATTGGGAAGTGACTGCCATACAATGGGATACTGCTATGACTGGTAGAGGGCTTATTCATTACCCTGCATAGAGCCTTATTTATCCATGATCCAGCTCTATTGACTGGAGGTATATGCTGCAACAGTATAACATTATTAACCATTCAAATAGGTCAGGCCTGTACTGAGTGATATCAGAAGGGATAGCTATTACTGATGACAGAGAAGATATGAGGGGGACAAAAATAAGGTGTTGGTGTCCTGCAAGCAAGTCCTCACATACACACACAAACAGTATGCTATATGCTGTAATATTTCTTATTGTTGTATGACTTATGGGTTGCTGAACTAAAGCTGCTGCAGCATTTATATTGTCTGCAAATGTTTTGCTTTATTCATTACACTAATTAACACACTAATTCATTAACAGGTCTGGATTGTATAACCCAGTTTAACCACATTGCATAATAATATATTTTGCAGTACCTTCTTTACAGACTTCAAATGTAAAGAGGTTGACAGTTTGTCAGGTCATACCGTCTACACTAAGTAATAATCAGAAGAGTCTGGTCTTCAGCAATCATTATGATGACATTATTGCATGTTACTGTAACACAGTCCTCTCTACACATTTAGTTAAAAACTGTTACTCTGGCAGGTAGTGCAGAGGACTAAGGCTCCAGTTTGTTAATGCGCATCTTCCTGGTAGAAGGGTGTAGGGCTTGAATTGTTCCACCTTCAATTACGTACAGTTACAGTGAATAAGTCACTTAAGACAATACAAGAGCAATTGGGATGGTGGGGTATATTCCTTAATGGTCTCCTGGACTGCATCACTAGGAACTTTGGTCTTGTCATTGTTTGCCAACCATCCGCTATTACATGGATGATGTAGTTCATGAAATGTTACAGCAATATCACCAGTGCACCATTTTTAAAGCAACATAGGGAATTTATTGTTCAAAGGCAGCAGTCACTGCATTTGTGGGTGAAGCATTAAAATGCAAAACTGTTTACCAGTTGTGTCCTCTGCATTAGTAATTCTCTTTTATGTGGAATTATTCAGATGACTTTTACTTCTGCAGAGATTATGCATAGCGACTTAGCATATGAAATCAGGTAGATAATACTTGTTCTGTCCTCATAAATACTGTTCTGTTTAAACTGTGCTATACCTGACTAGATCTTACATTATGATGCTAGTGATATTTTTATTTCATGTAGTTCATCCAAAGCTAGCAATAAAGTACATGTAATTTTATTTCTTCATATCAATAAGGGAGTACACTCCGACAACAAAGTGGTTATTAACTGTGGTGGTATCTGTGGCTGAAAGTCTCCTATGCTCTTATTTGGTCATTTTAAACAGTTTTTAATCTCCCTTTGTGACTAGTCTGCACATCTCTGTATCAGAATTAAGTCTGAACACTTTGGCTGCTGTGTTTGCATGCAGCAAGTCTGAAATATGTGACTTTTGTTACTGTTAATTTTAAGAAGGATGAAAACAACAATGTTGCTTTAATTGTTGGGTTTGGGGATGTCTGCTGAGATGATAAAGTTAAACAGTCAGTCGTCTGTCTTTGCAAAACTAGTGTATATTTGTATAAAGCAATTTGGAATGCATTACTTTTGCCATTTTATCAGAATCAAACGTGATGTGTACACTATTGATTTAGTGGCCATAATTGTTGGGTACAGATATTGGTGAATTATAATGACAGCAGTTTGAGTGGCAATTCATGGTTAAAATGTTTTGAAATGAACCAAGAAAAAAATGGAAAAAAAAAAAAACACTATTCAAACAAACTAATAACCCAAATGTAGCAGAGTTGGTTTGCAGGAATGTAAGGCTGCCCAGTACATTCCTAAAATAATAAACTCAGTGAATCTGAGAAAATTAAATAAATGGTTTAAGTTTCTCAGATTCATAGAGTTAATTATTTTATGAACATACTGGGCAGCCTTACATTCCTGCAAGGCAATGTTACAATATTCTGAAATGGGTTCTTGTGTCATTATTGGTCCATGCATTTTGTTCCACTGATTAATGGAAAATATGTCCAAATGACCAATTTAAAATGCATTTGAAGAAATTTTGCTGTATGAAACAAGAAATATAATTTTAAATAATCAGATAGGTGAATCAAAGAAAACATGCCTTTATGCAAGGTCCTAAAAATGTATGCAGGGGGTCCGTGGTTTGAAAACAGCCCGGAGACCAAGGTAAACTTAATCCACTTCTGGCCAAATGCAGTTTTCAAAGCATGTTAACTTTAATGCATTTTTCAATTAATGTGATTTTCAAGGAAACAGAAGTTTGTTTACAACGATTAGCAAATGTTTATCAGTATTTGTGCAATAAAATTGTAAACGAAAATGTTTAATGAAATCCAAATCTCTCTAATCATAGCAAAAGTGAAGAAAATAGTACATGCATTGACATGTTTGAACTGTGTTTATGGCAACTGGGCAGAGATAGCCAAGTAATGGGGCACTGGAATGGCTGCAGGGAGGGGGGACTGGTCCATTACCCTGCCCAGGGCCCCCATGTGGCCATAATCCAGCTCTGGGCAATTGTAATATGATTTTTGAAGCATAGTGGAACTCCAGTCAACATGTATGCACACTATTTGAGATCCAACCATAAGCTGAGATACGTAATGGTCATTTTATGATTCAGAGTGAAATTCTAGCAAGCTTTGCTTTAACGTTAAGTATTAAGTGCTGCTAACTGGAAATAAACATAGCTGATTATGACTTACAAAACCTCAGGCACTGAGCATTGGCAGCTCATAACTTAATGCAATCTGCTTACGCTGGCTTTAGCTGGTAGTCCAGTATGCTATTCAGAAAACAATTTAGGCAAGTCTGAGCTGCAGGGCAGACCATCATAAAGTGGAGCACTACATATCAAGATGTACAGTGAGCAAGTAACCTTTTAGGAACCTAATGCATTAGTAACACATCAAGTTTATTATTGTAGCTGTAGCTTTTTGGGGGGTGGAGTAGTCACAGCTTATACTTTTATTTATTTATTCTTTGATATACTGCTTATAGACAGGGATACCTTTTGTAGCTGCAACTCTATTATAACAACACTGTTTTGCAAGGTTTCTTGAGGTGTTGGCTGCAAAGAGCCACAGTGTTGAATGAACAAAGGAATTAATTATTTCTGAGATCTACAGTGAGAACCCTATTTCTGAATTTTTTCATGAAAGTAAGAATTAGAGTATCACACTGCAGCCTAAGGCCAAGATGCTATGCCACCACTTGGCTACATCCTGACATTTGAGGTCAATGTTTTCAGTAGCTCATCTCAGTAACTACGTTGCTGCCATTTTGCAATTCTGCTCTGAATAATGATTTCATACACTGATTGCAAGACCAGACTTTAGACAGAATTGCAAACTAACTCTAACGAGTCCTTTCAGATGTGCATTAGGAAAGGTACTAAAAAATGGGGTGAAGCCATGATGGTGGCTGCTTAATGAAGACGCTCTAATGGACAGAACAAACAAATCCTTATATATCACGAATCACACCATTACTACCTAGACTTCACTTTATAATGTCATTCATACCTCTTAACCTCTTAGAAAGGAAACCGGGACAAAACCTAAAATAATGGGGAACAAAGGCCCAAAAATAGGGACAGATTTCAAGTATTGCTATTATAAACTTACAGGTTCATAGGTAAGTACTAGGCTATCTGCCCAAGGGCATTTATAAGCCTAGCCAGAATGTGTTGGCTTTCGCCACCCCCTTAGATTAGTTCCCTATGCCTCTGTCCAGCAGAGCCTTTCCCTGCACCATTGTCCAGCAGAGCTATTAGTTCCCTGCGCCACTGTCCAGCAAAGCCAGTGCAGTGATCCCCGGGGTAAATTTTGTTTCCCATCCATCCGTCAAGGTTTCTCTTGAAGAGTGTTAGTGAGGGGCTCTGCCTGATGTATACTGGAATCCTGTTCCAAAGCATGGGGAGTCTCAGGGATAGGAATCTATCCCTCCAGCATGTCCTATTTATCATTGTGGTGAGGTTTATATCTCTAGAGCGTGTGGCTCTCTGGGATTTTTTTTTTTAGGTGGAGCATGTCCATCAATTCTGGGTTGGACATGGCCTTGTATGTCAGGCAGAGTTCATCTCTGAGTAAGCAACATGCAGCAGAGTACAGCTGGAGTTTCCTGGGTCGGGCTGCATAGGGCATCTGTTTGAGGCCAGTAATCGTCTTGTTGAGGTACTTTTGTGGCCTTTCCAGCTGTTGCAGGTGTCTTGTAAGGTACATCCCAAATGGGGCATTGTATTCTATGATGGGTCTAAGATTAGTAGAGAGGCACAATAACCTCTTTTGTTCTAGATACAAACCCTTTTGTAATTAGGTGGGCCACATAGAAGGATTTTCTAAACAACTTGGCAATATGATTATCAAAGGAGAGATTACTATCTACTCGAGTCCCCAGATCCCTTATTACATTTTCTGTATTTAGGGGAGTACCACCTATGTGGTAGTCCATGGGTACTTTGTTTTTTCCAAAGGGGATGACTATGCACTTTTTGGCATTTAGCTTGAGGCCATGATTTTGACACCAGGTATCAGTCTCAGTGAGAACCATCTGGAGGATGTCTCTATCAGCCAGAGAATCAGTTATGGCCCTAGTTTGCAGTTGTCTGCGAACTTGGTCAGCCATAGTCCTCCTATGCTTGCCTGTACCTCTGAGAAGTATATACCGAACAGGAGGGGTCCTAGGACTGAGCCCTGGGGGACGCCACTTGTAACCGGTTTAGAGTCATACGTAGACCCTGCAACTCTCATCATGTGGGTTCTATCCATGAGCTAGTTGGCAACCCATCTCGTGACATAGGTGTTTATGTTCAAGCTGGTGAGCTTGTCTATAATACTAGAATGGGGAATGGTGTTGAAAGCCTTTGCGAGGTCTAGGTAGGCTGTGTGGACCTCCTTTCCCTCGTCTAATGCCTTGGTAACCATCTCAAAGAAGTCCACTAGGTTTAGGAGGCATGATCTGCCCTTAACAACACCAAACTGGGTAGAGTCCAAGGTTTGGAGGTTCCCAATGTCTCTGTTAATGAGTTCCATGATGATGCATTCCATAGCCTTGCAGACCAGGCTAGTCAGGCTTATAGGGCAATAGTTCCCAGGGTTCGTTGTGGCTCCACCTTTGTGGAGCAGGATAACTGTTGCTGTGCACCACTCTGTGGGTACGTAGCTTGTAGAGAGGCTGAGTTTGAACAGTGTGTTTAGGTGAGGGGTTAGTTCATTTTGGAGCTCTTGTAAGACACAGCCTGGGACCCCGTCTGGTCCCATTGAAGCTGTGTTTTTGGCTTTGGATAGGGCTGTTTTAACCTGTGTGTCAGTGATTGATGGAGCCCTACATTCTTCTGGTATGGTTATGGGCCCTTTAGGGGGTGAGAGGGGGGTGAAGTTTGCTCTAAACCTGTCTGCCAGAATGTTTGCAATATCAGTCAGTTCAGTGTATTTTGTGCCATTCTGCACTAACTCAGAGCAGATCGGAGAGTTTCCACTTAGGTTCTTGACATAACTAAAGAATACTTTGTGGTTATCTTTGGAGTCATTGGCAATTTTTCTTTTGAAACTAGCCTTGGATGATTTAATGAGGGATCATAGTTTCTTGCTGATACTGATCAGGGATGTCTTTCCTTCTTGGGATTTTACTCTTTTCTGTACTAGTTTCCTTCTTCTGTTGTTTGTATAGCTTGTTTATGGCAGGGGTCCACCAGACTGGTTTCCTTTTTTTGGAGGAGTGAGTCTTGGTTTTACTAGGGATAGCACAATCCATGCATTTCTGCAGATGTGCATAGAGTGCCTTTGTAAAGGTTTCAACAGCTTGGACAGCATTGTCCTTTAGCATGGGGCTGTGAACCTTTCCACCTCAGTCTTAAGTAACACGAAGTTTGCTTTTGAAAAGTTTTTCATGGTGATTTCCTTGATTTGGGGGTGGGGGTGGAATGTGGCTATCTAGAGTGATTAGTCTATGGTCTGATCTAACCAGTGAGGGGTTGACCTCTGGTGTGGAACACCGGTCGCCCATGTTGGTGATGACCAGGTCCAATATGTTGTTCCCTCTGGTGGGGGTGTTGACCAGTTGATCCAGAGCATTCGAGTTTATAAATTCTAGGAAGTGTTGGGCAAGAGAGTTAGTACTTGAGTAGTTTTCCCAGTTTATGTTTGGGTAATTGAAATCACCCAGTATTAAGGTGTTTGCTAGGACGTTCTTATTTCCCAGTGTCTCCAGAAATGCGGAATGGGGGTCCTGGGCCATGGTGGGTGATCTGTAGCAAGCTACAATTTGGATTGCAGTTTTGCCCATTGTTAGTTGCACATGGATGATCTCTGATGCATTGTGCTGCGCCACTAACCGGGAGGTGAGGGTATCCTTGATGAATATGGATACGTCCCTGCCTTTTGTGTTTTGGTCCTGGTTCTGTGGCCAAAAGGTATGGTATGAGTTATAGCCTAGTAGTGCTAGGGTGCTCTCAGGAGCCTTAAACCAGGTTTCTGTTACTGCACAGAGTCGATGATGTTCATCGTGCATACAGCTGCAGTAATCACAGATGGGTTTTCAGCCGTCAGGCGGTCCCTCGGTTGGCCGAATTCCAAAGTCTTGGTCCGGCATCGGTTGTCGTCGCTTACTCTTCTGACGTCAGTAAGGCCAGAGTATATAAGACACAGCCGACGCCATGTTCTTCAGTCTTTTTTGCCACGTGGTGCCCGAAGCAGAAGCAGTTCGCAAGTGCCGGTCGGCCAGCTCCTGAATTATGAAAAAAAATTGGAACCGAAGTCTTCTTTAAAGCTAAGTACCCCGTTGGGGAAACTTTTCTTGCCTCAGAACGATGTCAGAAAAAGTTAATAATTGTATTTCTTGCGGGAAGCAAATACCGCATAAGGATTTCCATTCCCGTTACATACCTTGTTTGGGCCCAGACCACGACGTCTCGGGCTGTCGCTTTTGCGCTACCTTCAATAAACGCACTATCAAGCGTCGGGCGGAGTTCGCCCAACACTACTTTGGTAAAGCTTTTGATTATAAGATGTCGTCGGACACTCCGACTACCGTTTTATCCAAAAAACGCAAGGAAAAGGACCGACACGCGAGACCCGCGGTCCCCGCTGACACCACGCCAAACCAGGCTACACGTGGTCCGGTTCTCAGCGAGACGCCTTTGCAGTCCCTGACTACCGTCAACACTCCTTTGGCGGTGTTCGCTGTACCCGAGACCGCTGGGTCCTCGGTCCTTTCCCAGACTACAACCGAAGCCCCTGCTAATGTCGAGCCTACTAATGTGGACAGGTCCACCTCCACCCATGGTGTATTTAGGCCCTCATCTTCTTTTTCAATAAAGGCTTTTACTAAATCCAAAGCAGCCAGGCATCCCACGAGGCCTGTTGCACAGGGCCCATCTCCTGGACCCATGCCTAAGAAACAGATGCTTAAAATGGCTGAGGATTTAATTACTCTTATCAGAGGTTCTCAGCCCCCTCCTGACAAGAGACCCAGAGTGGAGGAAGAATCTCCCTCTTCTGATCAGGGATCCATTTTATCAGAACAATCTGATGCAGAGGAACACTCTTACTCCCCTTTTGAGGATTCGGATGCAGAACAGTCCATTCCTTCTGTATCCCCTCCTGAGGATTTTTCTTTTGGGGAAACCTTGCACACTTTGAGGGAACACTTCCATTGGGAAGGCCAAGACTTTTCAGATTCCAAGAAAAGACTTAGGGAATTTCTTTGGTTACCTCAGCACAGACCTCTGGCTATACCCCTGTTTTGGATGTACTGGATGATGTCTATTCGGAGGCTTGCCTTAACCCTGATTCTCTGCCTCCTGCACCAGTAAAACCTGATAGGTATTACAGAGTACCCAGCTCTCACCAATTTCTCTACAAAGGCCATAATGCTGACCCTGAAACCATTTCACAAGGCCCCAAGGGATTAAAGGCCTCCACTGCCAAGAATCCACTCCCTGCAGAAAGGGAATCCAGATCTCTAGAAAGGTGGCGTAAAAAGGTATATACCTCGGCCACCCTAGCCATGAGGGCCTTGAACTGTCAGTTTCATATGATTAAATATCAACAGTACCTGTTATCACAATTAAGGGACAAAATGTCTCAACCTGAACAACCAGATTTAAAAGAGTTACAGGATATGATGCATAGTGCGGAGCAAGTGGGTAAACACACCTTACAATGTGGTTATGATGCCCTAGAGGCATCCAGTAGAGCGGCTGCTACAGGGTCAGTCATTCGCAGACATGCCTGGCTTAGGGAACAAAATTTGCCTGATCATGTGAAGGCTAAACTTCTTGATGCTCCTTTACAAAAGGATGTACTATTTGGTACTAATGCTGAGGATATACTACGGAAAATGGAAGAAAAAGCCAAATCTATGCAAACTGTCAAGGCTTTCTTACAGGTCCAACCACCACGTTTTAGCAGAAATTGGCCTTCAAAACACTGGTCCTTTCCAGCCACCGACAAGCCCCAAAGAGGTAGATACAGACGCACAAGGGGCAGAGGGCAATCACAAGGATCATATAAAGGCAGACAATGGCAATCTCCAGCACCAAGAAGTGGTGAAGACAGTGCACAACAATACAGGAAGCAAACCCAATGACTCCCTCATTTCCATGCCAAGCAAGTTTCAGCTGACAGCACCTTTGGGAGGGAAACTAGCATTATTTGCAAGCAATTGGCATATTGTCACAACAGACAAATGGATACTGGACATTATAAACAGAGGCTACAAATTTCAATTTCACACTCTTCCAAAAATGAGAGGCATGCCAAACCTGCCACAAAATCAAAGGGCAGAGGCACAACTGCAAATTTCAAAGCTCCTAAACATGAGAGCTATACAAAAGGTACCTACACACCAACAAGGTCAAGGTTTTTATTCAAGACTTTTTCTGGTACCAAGAAAAGGAACCCACTGGAGACCCATTTTGGACTTATCCATCCTAAACACATTCCTACTCGTGCCAAAATTCAAGATGCTCACATTACAGCAACTTCTTCCCATGCTGGGCAAGGAGTTTTGGCTGGTAACATTGGACCTCAAGGAGGCATACCTGCATGTCCCAATCAGACAAAGCTGCAGAAGATACCTCAGATTTCTTGCAGGTTCAATCCACTATCAATTCTCTGCATTGCCCTTTGGCTTATCTACTGCGCCCAGAGTATTCACAAAGTGCCTGGCATCAGTGATTGCCTACTGCAGACTTCAAGGGATACAAATTTACCCTTATCTGGACGACTGCCTGATCCAAGCGGACAGCAAACATACTACTGGAACATCTGGCATATGTGACACGGTTACTGCTTTCTCTGGGATATACCATCAACAAGGAGTAATCAAGACTAACACCATCTCAGAAAATAACCTTCCTGGGTGCCAACTTGGACACAAACACCCAGATGGCATATCTTACGCCAGAAAAACAAGGGCAACTATCTCAGTACTTCAAAACACTAGCAAAAAGTACCAGGCTTACTGCACGGAAAATCCTGCAGGCTCTGGGATTCATGGCATCTTGCATTCTTCTAATCCCATGTGCAAAGCTGCATATGAGGAAACTTCAATGGTACCCAAAAAAATCTATGGTCTCAATACAGTCACAGTTTGGAAGCAATTATACCAATAATTCCATGTTTGCAAAAGGAATTTCTATGGTGGGCCCAAGCATGTCAAGTAAACACAGGCCTTCCATTCTGCAAGCCTCAAGCAAAACAAGTCATAACCACAGGCGCCTCAGATTACGCCTGGGGGGTGCACATGAAGGACAGGTGCATTCAGGGCAGATGGTCCCAAAAGGAAAAGCACCTTCACATCAATCAAAAAGAAATGCTAGCAGTAATAAATGCAATTACAGCTTTCAAGGACTTCCTGCATCCAGGACAATTACTGATAAGAACAGACAACACCTCAGTAATGTGGTACATAAACAAACAAGGAGGAACACATTCATACCCCTTGTGCAGACTAGCCATGACTCTTTGGAACTTGGCTCTGGAAAGACAAATCGAACTTCAAGCACAGTACTTGCCAGGACTGGAGAACACACTGGCAGACATTCTAAGCAGAAATATGACAGATCCACACGAATGGAAGTTACATCCTCAGGTGTTTACAGAGATAATCCAAGCATGGGGGAGGCCAGACATAGATCTTTTTGCCTCCCACAGGAACCACCAACTGAAAAAGTTTTGTTCAAGGACCTTTCATCCAAAGGCCTGGAAAGTGGACGCCCTTTCATTCAGTTGGACAGCATGGACAGTTTATGCATTCCCACCTCTGCCCCTTCTGCCCAAGGTGCTTTTGAAAGCAAGAACAGACAAACCGAGGATGATACCGATTGCTCCAGATTGGCCAAGGCAACACTGGTATCCACTCCTGAGGAGCCTAACACATACTCCTCCCTGGTCCCTGCCTCTAATGCCTCCTACTGACTCAGAACAGCTACAAAACTCTTCACAGTCAGCTGAAAACACTCAACCTTGCTGCATGGAAAATTCCTTGACACCACAACATTCCCTACTCTCCAAGGAGGTGCAGGATGTCATTTTGGAGGCCAGAAGACCATCCACTAGAAAAGCATACTCTGCAAAATGGAAGCGGTTTTGCTGTTGGAATGAGAAAAGAGGCCAGGACCCTAGAAAATTGAACTTGCCTCAGGTTTTACAGTACCTAGCTGAACTGCTGAACAGTGGACTTTCATTTTCTTCCATAAAAATACATGCCTCAGCCATTTCTGCAGAATTCAACATGGATCCTCCTTTATTCTCTCACCCACTCTTACGACAGTTCCTCAGAGGGGCTAAGAATATAAGACCTCCAAGGAAGCAACTAATACCAGCCTGGGTCCTTAATTACATACTAGAAAAATTAACATTGCCTCCCTTTGAACCTGCTGCCTCAACAGATCTGCAACATTTGTCCTGGAAAACAGCTTTCCTTCTGGCCATCACTTCAGCTCGTAGGGTTTCTGAACTACAGGCCCTCATGGCAGTGCAGCCCTTCCTCAGCTTCCATCAGGACAGGGTTTCCCTTCGTACCAACCCATCTTTTATGCCAAAAGTGGTATCCAGGGTAGCCTTAAATCAAGCCATACACCTACCTACCTTTTATCCTAACCCTCAAAACAAAGGGGAGAGGCTGCTCCACACTTTAGACATCCATAGGCGACTACGTTATTATTTGGACAGAACAAAGTCCTTCAGGAAATCAGAACAACTTTTTGTGTCCTATGCCGTAGGGGCTCAAGGGAAACCAGTTACCAAACAGACCATTTCCAAGTGGATTGACCACTGCATACGTTTTTGTTACTCCTATCATGGGAAATCTGTCCCTACTGGTATCAGATCTCACTCCACCAGGGCCACAGCCACCTCTACAGCCTTCCTCAGAGGCATTCCTACTAAGGATATTTTGGAGGCAGCCACTTGGAGTTCTGTACATACCTTCACAAAACACTACCACCTACCCTTATATTCCAGAACAAGAGCAGGCTTTGCCACTGCTGTTTTGCAGGGCATTCTGGCTCAACCCAGTTCCTCATAGTACCTACCACCCTATGCATAGCTTTGGGACTCTACCCATCTGTGATTACTGCAGCTGTATGCACGATGAACATAGTACAGTTTTGTACCTACCATAAATGTAGATGTTCGAGTGCTAATACAGCTGCAGTACAGGTTTCCCTCCCTCCTTCCCCACTTGGTAAAGGCATGGGGCCTAACAACCTCTTCATACCACCTGACTGGGTTATCCTGCTATGTTTTATTTGCTTGCTTACACTGATTTTGCATTACATTGCATTGCCTGCATATGTAGATAAGCCTTATTTATGTATTGCCTTCCTTTTGGGGGCACCTGATATCTGGGGCAAGAAAGACTGAAGAACATGGTGTCGGCTGTGTCTTATATACTCTGGCCTTCCTGACGTCAGAAGAGTAAGCGACGACAACCGATGCCGGACCAAGACTTTGGAATTCGGCCGACCGAGGGACCGCCTGACGGCTGAAAACCCATCTGTGATTATTGCAGCTGTATTAGCACTCGAACATCTACATTTATGGTAGGTACAAAACTGTACTTTCTCCATACTGAGGAGTGCCTCCAGTGTGTGCATTTTGAAGTTTAGACTTCTGGCGTTGAGTAGCATTACCCTCAGTTTTTGGTTACTTGTGCTATTTATGGTGGTGTGTTTGTCCTTTGAGCCTTGCCTAAAAAAGGCACTATGGGGGTGGCAAGAGCCTTGGCCAGTATTCGAAAGCCTAAGGATGACAGGTGCAAGCCATCTCTTGTGAAGCAATGTGGCTTGTCGAGCATGTCATCCCAGGCGGACAGCTACTGGATCCCCTTTGAATGACACCAGAAACTTAGCCAATTGTTGAAATTGATCATTTTTTCTTTATACTGTGGCATCATTCTTGGTGAGGGCAGGATGCTAGTCAGAGTCATACTGGCCTGGGCTACATGATCAGAGAGCTCTTCCATGTCTCTTTTCATGTAGTCCAGGGAGGTATGTCTCAGGTCATTCACACCAACATGGACAATGGCAGAGTTGTATTTGTACTTGTTCTGGAGTGACCTGAGTGCTTGTGTTATGTGGAGGATCCTGGCACCTGACAGGCAGCTAACTGTAACCTTCTCCTTGTCCAGCCTAGTTAGTGGGACATCAGTGTGCCTGACTATAGAGTTGCCTATTACTAGTGTGTTGGGTATGTTATTTTGCTTTAAGGGCTGTCATTGCATTGCACACTGATTATGTGAAGTAGCCTCGGAGTATGTTTTCATGTATTCATGTGTGTTATTTGCCGGTGTTGGTTTATTAGGTCTATGTGAGACTGGCGGTGTGCTGCAAGTATTACTCTTCTTCTCTTGACTGTCAGTTCCAGTCTTGGGTTGAGAGAGCTTTGCCTCCAGTTTGGCTGTATAATTGCATCTCTCGCATATATTAGTGTTTGGTGGTAGGAGCAGAGGGTTATCTGTGTACATGAGGCAGTTGTAACATTGCCTCAAAATGCCCAGATTCAGCAGTTGGACTGGAGAGTACACCGGAAACTGCCCTTTGGACATGCCTAAATAGGTAGAGTAAGCTGATTTTCTGACTAGCTGGTGGGGACGAATAGAGAGCCCTGTCCTTCTGGACAGTATAGGGGGGTCTAGTGCTATGGTTAAATTAGTGCTTGCTACGAGTTTTAAGCAAGTGCTTGACTGTGAAATGAATGGTTTGAGTGTTAAAGTTGAAGGTTTGTCTAGTTCCAAGGGAAAAATTGAAGAGTAGACTTCGTGGAGCCGAGAATACTTTAACTCTAGCTAAATGGTGCTCCCCGATGCACAAAACCGCACAAATGCGGTTTTTATACCAGGGAAGTGAAAGAGATAGAAATTAGCCCAAAATGGCTGATAAACTACTAACTTCTGGGCTGAAACCACTCCTCCAGGGACAGATAGGCTGCTCAAAGCTCCCTCTCTCACAGGTGAACAGAGAAACTTCCTTCTATCCAAGTAAGGTATGGGCAACACAGAAACTTGTAACTCAGCCCTGGATTCAGCAATAACCAGTTCAGAAAGACGCATGTATATATATATATATATATATGTATATATGTATATATATATATATATATATATATATATATATATATATATATATATACACATACATACATATATATATATATATATATATATATGTATATATATATATATATATATATATATATACATACATTATATATATATATATATATATATGTATATGTATATATATATATATATATATATATATATACATATACATATACATTATATATATATATATATATATATATATATATATATATATATATATATACACATACACACACACATACATACATTATATATATATATATATATATATATATATATATATACATATACATACATATATATATATATACATATATATATATATATACACACACACATATATATATATATATATATATATATACATATATATATATATATATATATATATATATATATATATACACATATATATATTTTTTTTCAGAAAATAGAGTAGATACAATCAAAACAACACTTTAAATGCACAGAAAAGGCTATCGCACTTTAGCTGTGTGTAGCTTACAACAGTTAGAAAACACAAAAATGACTTAATTCAAGTGCAGGCAGCAAATAAGTACAATATGTAGCAATAACAAACTTTTTAAATCACAGATTCGCTAAAAAAAACTGGCGTTTTAGGCGGAATTAGTTAAGACAGCAAGAAAAGCAGAAAAGTGATACTCAATCACTCCAAAGTCACTCTTTTGTCTCTCTGCTGCTGTAGGCTCTGCAGAACACCTGGAAGGCACTTGCTGAGCGGAATACACGTGTAAAAACTGCACAAATGTGGTTTTTATAGCAGGGAAGTGAAAGAGATAGAAATTAGCCCAAAATGGCCAATAAACTACTAACTTCTGGGCTGTAACCACTCCTCCAGGGACAGATAGCCTGCTCAAAGCTCCCCTCTCTCACAGGTGAACAGAGAAACTTCCTTCTATCCAAGTAAGGTATGGGCAACACAGAAACTTGTAACACAGCCCTGGATTCAGCAATAACCTGAAAACTGGACTATACTAGTTCAGAAAGGCGGGAAACAAGTATATATATTTTTGTCAGAAAATAGAGCAGATACAATCAAAACAACACTTTACCCAATTAATCAGTTAAAAAGCTTAAAACTGAGCCCTAATCAGACAAGTTCTAACTGCACAGTCCTGCCACTAGGGTACAGAGAAACCTTCTCCAAAAAAAAAGACGGCCTGGATCATTGCACAAGTTATACAAACAATGGTAGATCCAGCCGGCCTGAATCTAGTCTATGCTACAGTGAACAAGGCGTACCGATTTCAGAAATAAACAGTTCAAATAAGCATGCGCAATAAGCCTTTAACCAAAAATTTCCAGCTCAGAAGAGCATAATCTAGCCTCTCCTCCCACAACAGTGCAGACCACAAACCTTCTTAATGTAAAATAACTGGCCTGAAGCCCAAGTGCTTAACCCAGAACGAATACACTTTTAGAATAACAAACACTGAGCTTTCAATCAGCAGTTCCCAACTTAGAAGGATGTATGCTACCTGTCCTGCCACAACAGTGCAGACCACAAACCTTCTTAATGTAAAACAACTAGTTTGAAGCCCAAGCGCTTAAACCAAGGGCCTTAGAATAACAGTCACAATTTAATCAGGCTACTAACAAGCAGTAATAAAGGCAGCAGAATAAATTCAATTGAGTACTTTTAAGAGGAGGAAAAAGCAAAATAAGGTAATAAAGTAGGAAGAAACACAAATACAGTAAGGCAGATGAAGTGCAAATTTTTTTTTTGAGACGGAGGAAACAGAGCAGATTAAGATACTATAGGGGAATGTCCTTCCCAAGTGCTCTCTCTGTACACCGCAGAGGAGATGGGACTGGTAGGAGTATCCAAAATCAAAATATGATCTGACTGTACTCAGGTGAGTGAGCAAATGAGATGGGTCCAGGAGGAGTGTGCAAAAAGAGATTTGCAGCAGGGGCGGGCAATTCCTGAGCCACCAAGATTACCACCACAACAGGAAACAGGGAGGGGGGGTTGGGGAACTAGCTGCAGAGAGACAGACACACAATATTTACTGAATCAAAGACACACAATATTTACTTACTCAAATCTTAAATAAGTGCAGAGAAAAGTATACTTAAATCAGCTTGTGTCCAGTTGATATATGCAGACAAGTCTCAGTAGCCAGCAACTCCGATTTAAAATGATTACTAGAAATGTAACCAACACAGATTTTTAGAAAGTTGCTAGAATAAAAGGATTTCTGTTAGCATGCATTCTTCAGAAGGATATGAAATCTAAAACTCAAATGTCTGTCATTATTTAGTGACTTCAATTGTTGATAATTTGCCAAAAAAATCTGATTTTATGAGGTATAGGCCAAAAATAAGATGCAAAGATCTGGACATTTCAACGGTATGATCTCATTCTCTAACTTTTACTTGATCATAATGAACTGTTAAAAAAATTTAAGCCACAAATCAGTTACTTGCATGATTTATGGTGGGAGATAACCCACATAACTCAGGACTTCTAACCCACAAGGGCAGCTTTCCCAGGAGGCCTGCACCATGTACGTGCCACAGAGAGCATGACATAACCTAATATCCTTAGTCACCCAGTTGCGTGTGAATACTAATGAATTTAAAAGGTATGCACCACTCCAGTAAACAAGACGTTGATAACTGCCAGACAAAAGCAGCATTCTTGGTAACAGACATTAGTACTCAGTCAGAAAGAGCAGGATGTGGAACTATTTGTCATACTCTTAAAATCTGTACTAAGAAACTTGACTATATGTACTTTACAACACAGAGCCTCGTACATCTAACCTGAAAAAAATCATCTCTAATGCCCATGTGTGTACATGCTCAGCTGTGTACACAAGTAAAGGATTATGGAAGCATTAAAAGATGGGAGACCCTTCCAAATGCTAGCAAGCAATGTCCACATATACCAAAATTATTTGTAGGGAGTAATGCAAAGCGGTAACATTTATTCAGCTTCCACTCTGCTACACAAAAGGAGGTCCTTTCAATTTTAAACTACCTGAACACTTTGACCATTAAATGGGATGGCCAGTCCCAGTTCCTTTGGCTCTTCTTTAAGCAGCAGTGCAGTAACTGACTATGCTCAACTTATTCTATATTCTAAATTAAGACCACTTGATCCAGAGGTGGAAGCTGTCGCTTGTCAAATTTAGAAAGTTAAGGGCCTAGTAAAGTCTTTGGCTGTTCAAATACCAGACTGCCTGTTTGATCCTCCCAACAAGTCAACTTCAGATGCATTCCTGGAATAAACAAAATGATCAGGTATTTCTCTAGGAAGAGTTCTGGGTGCTACAGGTAACCACTATCATGTACAATCTCTAGAGGATAATCTGAGATGGACTTTACAGAGCATGTAATTGAAATTCCTATCACTACCTGTGTGAACAAATTATCTGACACAAAGTTGAAGGAATCTACTTATAAAATCTTTAACCATGTAACTATGGACATTACTAAAAAGCAAACCTCAAAAACTGTAAGGATTTTTAAACAAGGTATTAAAGTAGAGATATTGCTTGAAGAAAAGCAAGTTCCCCGCTTCATGGCAGCATATTAAGTGAGACAGACAGTGAGTTTGTGGATGTGTCTATGTGAATTCAGATTCACTTTTCATCAGCAATGCATTATACAAACAATAAAACATTTGAACGTATAACACCTAGCTCTTTTGAATATATATAATTCTCAGCAATTTACCAGAAAAGGAAAAATGCTAGCAAGTAGGAGAAAGAATACTGAACAAATCAATGACATTCAGCAGTGACTACTTACTTTCTGATCACAGTGACAAGCCAGACGCATTCAGTTAAGAAAGTACCTGCAATTACTGGGCATGTGTGTCTGATTTTGTGTCCATTGACAAAATGAAATTACTTGACATCCTTTCTAGGTATAAGTGTGTATTTAAGCACTGTATCCATCATCAGAAAAGTTAACTCTTGATGAAGGTCTCCTGCTAGCCGAAAAGCTCTGGTAATTGCACAACCTACAACAATAAAAACACTTCTGTGTTTGTGTTCTTATGTTTTCTTTCAGTAATCAGACATGGCATTTCTTGAATTTGGTCTATTATCAACAGTGTAATTACTTGCTGCTAGACATTAACTACGATAAATTTACATTCAGTATTTTTAGTTGAGGATACAGTCAGAATGTTAATAAATAAGAACTCTAAACATAACGACTATCAGTGATATCTTATTTAAGTGGTGCAGTGATATCCTGTGCTAATCTGTTGCAAATCTACTCTCTAACTTCAAAACCTAGGATATTCTGTCTAATTAGACAACAATGAAGTGTGTTTAAATATATATTGAATTCATATTTAATAATTGCTGCTCTATTCATGAATACTGGCACAATTACTCAGACTATACATCTCTTATCGTACTGTCAACTTCACTTGCAATGGGAACTCCTTTTATATGTGAATTGTTGATTAAATATTTTTCTGCCTCCCTCTTCTCATGTTTGGTCAAATCTGTGGCTGAAAATAAGATCCTTGGACCAGCCCACCTACCCAGTTAACCAATGTGAAAAAAAGGCATGTATCCTTCACTTAGAAACACCTAGTGAAGTTATCCTCATTCTATTTTACCTCCATTTATTAACTACACTGTTCCTTTATAAATACAGAGTACATTAACAAAGGATAATACTTGCTGATTGTTTTGAGATGTTCATAGTAAATTCAGGAAATCTGTATTCCCCTGTTAAGTGTCATGTACTTCTAGCTATGAATACAAAATATCATGTGGATATTCTTTTTGCTCAAGAAATCAAAATAGCAAAGAAGCAATATAGGCTCCCATTTTCCTTACTAGGAAGGCGTGTTCTGCATAAAAAGTGCTTCATCAAAAAAGAGAAGTTGGTGTAAGTAAGCTGAATTTGTACAGGTAGTGAAAGATGTTTGTAAGGACACGTGCAGGTGAAATGTGCTGCACAGCTGTGAATACCATGTAGTAAATATATCCCCAATGAAGATGACCCACATTATTTGCATCACTCTTTTCTCAAATATTTGCTTCTAGCCGTTTTTTGCCCATGTATATTTTGTCCAACAATTACTCCTCTAATCAACCCTCATCCCATTCATTCCCTCCACTGACAGAAGTAAGAGGCAGTCAAAAATACTTTTCTCTTACTACTCCTCAACCCGGCATCTTTCTGCCAGAGAAGGAGAGCTCATCCCCTTGAATGGTACACTTTGTCTTGTCCCCCAGACTAAGACAGTAAAGTGACCACACATGCATGTCACCAGATCCAGACTTACCCACTGGGTCCCATCAGCAGCCTGTGGGTTGGACTCAGAATAAGGGTGGGGCATTTCTCTAAGCCTTAACCCATCCCATGTGGTGTTATCACCACTTCAGCTAGAAGTAGCCTATGCCCACCCCTAATGTGTGCATGGACCATACACATGCCCCATAAAAGCTTTTTGGCTACCAAGCTGTTGTTGCCCTGGTCATCAGCATTAGCTGCTCACTACCATCCTCCCCTGCTTGGTTCCTCAATCATCTATGCCACTAGTAAAACATAGGTCATGTGGGCACAATCAGGGCTTAATCCCACTGAGCCATGAAGTTGGGATCCTATGCAGCATTTTCTTAATGCATCATTCTAGACTCAGAATAAGGGTGGAGTAAGGGTGGAGTATTTTTCTAAGCCTTAACCCACCCCATGTGGTGTTAGGGCAACCCCCACACCTGACTGCTAATGAAGTGCACCCTCTTGTTTTGTAGGAAGACTGACAACAGGATTGCTACACAAGAAAATTACTTAGTTACTGTGCATCTGACCTGCTGATGCTAGAAACAATGAAGTCATCAAACATTCCCTCGGATTCAATAACCTCCCATGCAGGGCTAACTTAGTCCTGTATGGAAACACCCACTTAGGTGCAGAACAACAGCACGCCATGCATAGTAATGAAGGCGTGCTGGCCAAGCTCCTATGCTTACATGGAGCGTGTACGAGTGCAGAAGGCATGTCTGAGAGCAGAGTTCTCAGAATAAACACAGCCCTGCAATATAGAACAGCAGAAGCAGTTAAGAAATTACAGACATTGCTCATAGGTGTCCTCATAACCCCACCAACTGACCCCCATGTGTACAACAGCAACAGGACATATAAATTAGAAGAAGAAACCCTTTTATCTTTTTTAAAAGTCTGATTAAAGCTAACCATAGGTGCGCGGGTGTGCCCATCGCTTACCTATGGGTAATGTAGCTGAAATAGCAAAAGGAGGATAAAAAGCAGGATATGTGCAAAGGAAGCATTACAGCAATATTGTAGTGGGCAGAGTGTTCACCTCACGAGCAGTCAATCGCAGTTCGAGTCCCACTGCAGTACATTACATTTCCATCTCATATCACTGTGATGATCAATATATTTAGTTGTATAACCTAAGAAATAACATACATGTGTGAACTGGAGTAGTAAGCTGTGCAATGAATGATAAACCCATACACTTGCCAAATTCACCACCTCCCCAAGAACCAGTAGACTATTACTGTCTAAAATATAGCAGTAGTAAGGATAAATAAGCACGAATAAGCAGGTACAAGTCTGTTTGCATGATGGTAAGCAGTGCTTACACAGAGTAAGCAATAGTGAGGCTAACCATGTGGAAGGGGATGTCACCGGAAGTTAGCATTGCTAACAGTCATGCAAACCCACTGACAACTGCATAAAAGTGCTTCAACCACTCCATATCCAACAGGCCTTGTTCTGGCCGGCAACAAATTAAACAGTCACTGCAAGGCTTAAACCCAGGAGCCTTCACACCATAGCCAATGTGATTTACCACTAAGTCACCACAGATATACATAGCCCTGATGTTTCCACAAACATAGCATCCAGCAATACCATTCAACATTACAGGACGTGTAGCTAAATATGTAGATGTATGTGTATATATAGCTACAACTAAATAGATAGATATATACGTCTCCCTCTCTGTATTAGATATGTACACATATATAGACCCTTCTGAGCTGGGAATTTCTGATTAAAGGCTTACAGTGCCTGCATATTTGAACTGCTTCTTACTGAAATTGGTACACCTTGTTTGCTGTAGCATAGACTAGATCCAGGCCTGCTGAATCTAGCTTTGTTTGTATAACTTGAGCACTAATCCAGGCATTCTTTAAAGTATTCAATTGTATTTATTACTGGTTGGTAGCAACTTGATTAAAGTGTAGCTATCATTCTAAGTCTTTTGGATTAAGCACTTGGGCTTCAGACCAGTTGTTTTACATTAGGAAGGTTTGTGGCCTGCACTGTGGTGGCAGGGTAGGTAGCTTACATCCTTCTAAGTTGGGAACTGCTGATTGAGGGCTCAGTGTCTGTTATTCTAAAAGTGTATTAGTTCTGGTTTAAGCACTTGGGCTTCAGGCCAGTTATTTTACATTAAGAAGGTTCATGGTCTGCACTCTTGTGGGAGGAGAGGCTGGACTCTGCCCTTCTGAGCTGGGAATTTCTGGTTAAAGGCTTATAGTGCCTGCATATTTGAACTGTTTCTTACTGAAATTGATACACCTTGTTTGCTGTAGCATAGACTAGATCCAGGTCTGCTGAATCTAGCTTTGTTTGTATGCTTGTTGTTTGTTTGCTAGTTATTTCCCTGAAACGCTAATTCCACCTAAAACGTGGCTTTTCAGCGCTTCTGTGGATCCCTAGTGATATCTGCATTGCTTACTGCACTTATTTCCTTGTTTCACTTGAAAGAAAGCTACTGTTTGTCATTTTTGCATTTAAGTTACCTGTAACACATTGCATTTAAGTTACCTGGCACTTGCTCACTAAAACAATTATATAAGTCAGCACTAAAAAATTAAAAGCACTACACCCTAACAAACTCCCCCTTAAGTACCTTGTTCCCCCATTGGCCCTTTTTTTCAATTATAAAGGAATTCCCAATACTATTCTAGCATGTCCAAAGGTCAGTTGTCAATCTCCTCTCCAGTCCAGCTGGTGAATCTGGGAATCTTGAGGCAATGTTACAACAGCCTCATGTACACAGACAACCCTCTCCTCCTCCCAACAAATTCCAACACATGTGAGAGATGCAACCATACAGCCAAACTGGAGGCTAAGCTCTCTCAACTCAGTACTGGCGTAACCAGTCAGGAGGAGAAGGAAACCACACTCACTACAATTCCAGTCTAACATAAACCCACCACGACAGCAAACCAAACACATAAACACACAAAAACATACTCGGAGGCTCTAAATAAAAATCTGCCCAAGCAGCAGAGACCTCCAAAGCAGACACCCAAGCAACCAATACCCCAAAACAAAACACGTGCAACACATAGCTCACAAAGCCAGTGTGCCAAACAGTCACAACCCTTAAGGCTAAACAACACACCTGATACACTTGTAATAGGTGACTATCGTTAGGCACACTGATGTCCCGCTCACCAGGCTGAACAAGGAGAAGGTCACGGTGAGCTGCCTGTCGGGCGCTAGGATCCATCACATAACACAAGCACTCAGGTCACTCCAAGGAAAGTACAAATATGACTCCATGCTGGTGTGAATGACCTGAGAGGTACCTCCCTGGACTACATGAAAAGAGACAGAGGAGCTCTCTGAGCATGTAGCCCAGGCCGGTATGACCCTAACCTTGAGTAGCATCTTACCCTCACCAAGAATGATGCCACAATATGAAGACAAGATGATCAATTTCAACAACTGGCTTAAGTATTGGTGTCATTCAAAGGGGATCCAATGCCTGTCAGACTGGGATGACATGCTCAACAAGCCAAATGCTTCGTTAGGGACGGCTTGCACCTGTCACCCCTGGGCTTTCGGATATTGGCAAAGGCTCTTGCTACCCACATAGTACCTTTTTTAGGCAAGGCTCAAAAGACAAACCCACGTCCACAGGTATCACAAAGGATAAGAAACTAAGAGTAATGCTACTCAATGCCAGAAGTTTAAACCTCAAGATGCACGCACTCGAAACTCTCCTTAGCATGGAGAGCATCGATATCTGTGCAGCAACAGAAACCTGGTTCAAGGCTCCCGAGAGCACCCCAGCACTACTAGATTATACGTCATACCATGCATTTTAGCCCCAAAACTTGGACCGAACCACAAAAGGAGGGGGAGTATCAATATTCATCAAAGATACCCACACCTCCAGGTTGGTGG